>NC_033641.1:3519300-3520106 GCF_001540865.1 Ananas comosus
ATATATATATATATATAATTTTATTTTATTTTTTATATAAATATGTTATTATATAATATTTTATTTATTGATATATAATAATTTATTTTCGGAACCAATAAAGGTAGTGTTTTCACTCTAATTAATTTTTTTAGATTTTTTTTATTTGTAAATTCTACGCTGATGATAATAGAAAAATATTATATTTTTTTTAATATTACAATGAGCTTTTTATTTATTTTAAACTGATTTATTTATTTTAGTTATTTAGTTTAGATATTTTTAGAAAAAAATATTGTGAACCCTAAAGAAGGTCTTCGCTATTTTCTAAAGGTTTGTGGGGCCCACATATTATTTTTTAAGGATTATTTGTACATTAATCAATCTTTTCACTATTTTTTATTTTGGTCCCTAAAGTTTGCATATTTCCATTTTAGTCCCAAAAATAAAAATTCAAAATTTTGAATTTAAATTCGAAATTAATCTTAAAATTAAAATTTTCAACCAATTAGTAATTAGAATTTTGAATTATAATTTGAATTCAAATTTTAAATATAAATTTTAAATTGAATCTAAATTTTGATTTCAAACTTAATTTTTTTAAATTTTAATTCCAAACTTAAATTTTTTTATTTTAATTTTGATATTTGAATTTGCATTCAAAATTAAAATTTTAATTTAAAATTTAATAAAGATAGTGGGCCATTAGCGAGCTGTATCTAATGCATATTTTTTTACTTTGAATAAGAATTATGATAAAGCCTTTAGCAATGTAATTGTATTTTTAATATTAAGGTATTCACATATGCAAATATGAATTAAGACTC
>NC_033641.1:3521114-3526278 GCF_001540865.1 Ananas comosus
ATCCAAAAACACTAGAGCTGCACATCGGAAATTGTAAGATGGACAGCAAAATTGCGAATTTAATTTAACTCTTATTTTCGAAATTAATTTTTAACAAGTCTATGTTTGAACTATGTTTAAATTTAATTTGAATCATTATAATTGTAATTTGAGAGTTGAGACTATTTGTTATACAAATTATTAATGCTTTTTGGTTACTAATATTTTTTAATATTTCAATTCATTGTAGTATTTAGTTGTTAATCAAGTATTTTAATATTAATTTAATTGCTGCTATAAGCTTTATTAATCAATCATTTAGTATATTTTTTGCGGCAATTATAATTAATTGTAGCGGCATTTATAATAGTTGTTATTGTATATTATTTAGCGGCATTTATAATAGTTGTTATTGCATACTATTTAGCGGCATTTATAATAGTCGTTATTGTATAATATTTAGCGGCATTTATTTGGATTTTTACCAACCGCCGAAATAAATGCCGCTAAAACTTTTAGCGACCCTGCCAATAGCAGCAATTGTTAAAATTGCCACAAAATATTTTAGCGGCAATTGAAATTGCCGCTAATTTAAAAAATAATCGCCGCTAAAAAGTAATTTTGTTGTAGTGTGCTAGAATTTTTGAAATGGAACCCTAGAACACACTACAATTTTTGAAATGGAACCCTAGAATGGAGACTTAGGGTTTATTTTGTGTATTTTGAATCTAACGCTTTTGGAGCTTGATTAATTGGATTAGAACATTCCATTTGGTTGGATTGGAAGGAATTTAGCTATCTTTCGGAGCTTGAGAGAGATTTTCTACACATTAGGTGAGTTTTTAGCCCTTTTGGCTTGAGGGTTAATGTTTGATCTTATAGTAGATCGTAATGCCCGTGTATCTCTTCGCTCATTACTTTTAGGGTATTTTGAGACTCGTGGACAACTCCGTTCGGCGAAACGAACGACTACGCGACGGTTCGGTGGGTTTGACCTAGCCACACAATGAGAAAATCTCATTTGTGATGTTTTGAGTATCGTTAAATGAGAAAGTATGCATAATCATGTTAGATATATTTATTTTAAATTTTAGAATGCTTAACATGCATATGTTATGTATAGTAAATTTTTGGACCTCTATGTGATAGGGTGCATGCATGTGAGACATAGCGTTCTAGTTGAGACTTGTCACTATGATTCCTATTATGAAAATGAACATTACTTTCATGCATTTAACCTTTATGCCCAATTGTGACATTAGAGACTTTGGAAGCCTAGAGAGGCTTGGGGACTTAGACTATTTGAGAATTTGGGCCAATGTCATAAAGAGGCATTGGGCACGGGCTATAGTAAACATTGGTATTAATGTCTTAATTAGAACATAGCATATGAATTGGGCTTGATTAGTTGTGATGCTTAAGTGTCATAAAGAGGCACTAAGCAAGTGAGTGTTAGGATATCACATTGTGACATAGAGTTAGACCGTTGGGTTACTAGTAGCTATTACCATGTTTGAGACATGAGGGTTGGATACTTGAGCCTTGACTACGCTTGCTTGCCATTGTGCTCATCGCACATGCTTGTGAGGGTCGCTCCCTACAAGCCGGCACTCCGGAGTTAGCCTACGCGACTTATGTTTGCTCGTGCGGTATTGAAAAGCCTACGGGGTCGAGTGGGACAGACACATTTCAAGAGCAGGAATGTTGGGCTACCACAGGCACTTAGGCGACACAAGTTGGACTACCTTGGATAGGTCCTTAGTTGGAAATGAAAATCAACACGATGTTGAGTGTGTTATAATCACTACTAGATAGAGAGTAGTAGTTGGATTCCTTTGACTTGCTTCTAGCATAGTGTTGGACATTTGAGTATACATTCATGCATGTAGTATGCTAGGAGATGTTGCTTATTGTATTCATATATATATTTTGTTGCCATGATAAAGCATGATCTTCATAACTTCATAAAGTAAACCGTGACATTTACTTGTGGCCATGTGGGGACATTGTTTATGACAAAGTAAAGGTGCATCATTTTAACACCATGTTTAATTGCAATGTAATATCTTAGCATTTTAATTATGCTTTCATAAATGTAATTTATTCATTACTATTGCTCTTTTTGGCTTACTCTTTTCTTTTGGGGCCTAGTGGTGCATTGAGCTGAGGTCAGTAATTGCCCACTGGGAACTATAAATTATAGTTCTCACGCCCTCTGTTTTATGTTTTCTTTCAGAGCCTTCCACGCCGGGAGAGGCTAGGGACCGTGGGAAGGGCGTTGCTTCGAGCTAGCTCTTCTGCGAGTGACGAGTTGATAGGTGGTCTACCTCTTGATGTTTTTATTTTGGAGTGGTTGAGAGCTGTACCAGTGTATTAGAGACCACCCTTTTGTGTACTTTTTGGACGGATATTGTATAACTTNTTTTATGTTTTCTTTCAGAGCCTTCCACACCGGGAGAGGCTAGGGACCGTGGGAAGGGCGTTGCTTCGAGCTAGCTCTTTAGCGAGTGACGAGTTAAAGGTGGTTTACCTCTCGATGTATTTATTTTGAAGAGGTTGAGAGCTATACCAGTGTACTAGAGACCACCCTTTTGTGTACCATTTTGGACAGTTATTGTATAGCTATATGTTTCACTTTTATTGTTATAGTATTTTTCTTTTACCTTGTTATAGATGATAGATCAATCTGTGCTCTGATATCTCTAGATGTAGATTATCTTTGGCTTTACTTTTTCGCTGTTGTTTAGACGCCTTATATGTGTTGACATATGGCGGGTCTGGGCACGCTACCGGGAGGGCCTCTGCCGGTCCCGGGGCGTGACAGATTAGTTTGGTATCAGAGCCTAGGGTTGAGTCTTAGTGGATCTAGCAAACCTTAGGCCGGGTGGACTATAGGAAATAGGCTCGTGAGAGACGAGGTCTAATTGAATTGTTAGCGAAAGTATTTCGATTGGGTTTGATGATAACTCTAAAAAAGTTAGAGTTTGATCGGAGTGTATGGCTTCTAACTTCGCGGAGGGTTACGTTGGCGGCCGACAACGTAACATCGGGAGTTAGTAGTGAAGGACACTTCCTTATTTTCGCATGATTTGGGTACTTATTTATTTGAGCGGGGTTGCGATAGCGTGGGTTTTACTAACTTGCGCTTTTATGATGTTGTAGTGACAATGCCGACAACTCGCTCTAAGTCTATCGGAGCGGACAATGCGGCGAACTTTGAGGAGGTGGAGACCTCCGCTACCTCCGGATTCGGCGAGGTCCGTGAGTTGAGGAGCCAGCTGGCGGCCCTCACTGACTTAGTCGTGCAACAGGCGGCGGCAGCTCGGCAGCAGGCGGATGCAGCGTGCCGGCAGGAAGCGCGGATGGAGCGACTGGAGGATTTGCTTAGGCAGCAGGCGGCTGCCACGGAGGCACAGGTGTCCACACCCCCACCAGCACCGGCAGTGATTGCGACACCGAGGGCGCCGCGCCATCTCCAGGGCCCGGTACTCCGAGGACATCACCAGATATTGCGCCTCGGGGAGAGGAGTTCGTGGCACCACCGGCGCGAGCATCTGTAGCGGGGGCGGTTTTCCCCGCGATGGTTAAGGGAGCTGAGCGGGATCGGCTCATGGAGCGCCTTAGTGAGTTCAGGCGATGCAGTCCACGGACCTTTGACGGGGAGAACGTGAACAATTGGATAGTGGAGAAGTGGCTTATGCATATGGAGAAACTTTTTCGAGATATCTTTGTGGAGGAGAGGGACAGAGTGTGGCTCGCCACACACTTCTTGGACGGCGAGGCTTATCGTTGGTGGTTGGATATCCTGGACAACCCCAACACAGATTTGGTAGCGATCTCTTGGGCAAGGTTCAAGGAGATGCTTCTGGCGCACTACTTCCCTACCAGCGCCAAGAGGAAGATTGAGCAGGACTTGCGCAGCTTGCGCCAAGAGGAGCGGTCTGTGGCCAAGTACGAGAGGGAGTTTTCTCGGCTACTCCACTGTGTACCATTTGTGGTACGGGATGACGAGGATAAGGCCCGCATTTTTTAGCGTGGATTATGGCCTTCGATCTTCCGGTTGGTGCAGTCCTCTAACCTCCAAACCTACCGGGAGGTTGTGGACCGTGCACTCATTGTGGAGGCTGGAGCGGCAGACCTTCAGGAGCGACGGAAGGCCCTAGACAAGGGCAAGGGCAAGAGGACAGCGGTTGAGGGTGTGAGTCAGACGCACTCACGGAGGCCACCGAGGCATCCCAGGAGCCGGAGCCAGTCGCGAGGACGTGGCCAGTCTACTCAGCGAGGAGGACCTGACCGACGCCAGGCCCCGCGCTGCGTAATCTGTGGCGGCCCACATTTCCTACGACAGTGCACGCGCAGTCGGGGCAGGTGCTTTCTGTGTGGCCAGGAGGGCCATTTTCAGTCGGACTGCCCGAGGGGTTCAGCGCCAGCACCATCATCGGCATCAGCACTAGCTTTACCGGGTCCCAGTCAGGGGACACTTCCTGCACCTCACCAGGCCGGGCGGCCACCTGTCCAGCGGCAGATGGAAGGGTCACGACAGGCCCCAAGCGGGCACATGTACGCGGCTCAGACTGAGGAGGCAGCAGCAGCCGAGAATGTGGTCGCAGGCATCATTTTACTTTATGGTATTCGAGTACGAGCATTGTTTGATACCGGTGCATCGCATTCATTCATAGACCGGCTGTTTGCCGAGTTGCATGGCATCCCTTTGACATCTTTGTTGCATCCTGGACGAGTTGTTGTACCCGATCACACTTTAGATATTCGGGAGTTCTGCCCCAGTTGCCCTGTTCGGGTTGGAGATTGGATTATGCCCGTAGACCTCTTAGCTTTGCATAAACTCGGAGAGTTTGATGTTGTCTTGGGTATGGACTGGTTGACTAAGTACTGCGCCACTATCGATTGCAAGGATCGAACTGTGACATTTAGAGAGCCGAGGCAGGCGGAGGTTGTGTACCGAGGATGCCAGAGTTCGCTATTTGCGATGATGGTTAGCTCCTCTCGAGCTAGGCAGTTGATTAGTAGAGGCTGCGTAGCCTATTTGGCTACTGTTGTGTTGAGGGGTGATGATGATGCCCCCAGGATTGAGGATATCCCCATAGTGCGGGAGTTTGGAGATGTGTTTCCAGCGGAGCTTCCAGGCATGTCACCTGATAGGGAGATTGAGTTTGTGGTAGATCTC
>NC_033641.1:3526852-3571797 GCF_001540865.1 Ananas comosus
GACCCGAGAAAAATTGAAGCTATCAAGGATTGGCCAAGGCCGACGAGTGTCACGGAGATTCGGAGCTTTCTTGGTTTGGCCGGCTACTACCGACGGTTTGTTGAGGGATTTGCGAGGTTATCTACTCCCCTCACAAGGCTCACACACAAGGGCACCAAGTTTATTTGGAATAATGTTTGTGAAAGGAGCTTCCAAGAGTTGAAGCAGAGGTTGACTACCGCCCCGATCCTAACCTTGCCAGTTACTCGAGCAGGGTGTGTGATTTATAGCGATACTTCCTTTAATAGATTGGGATGTGTTTTGATGCAGGACGGGAAGGTGATCGCGTATGCTTCTCGCCAACTAAAGGATTATGAAAGGAACTATCCTACTCACGACTTGGAATTGGCTGCCGTGGTCTTTGCATTGAAGCTATGGCGCCACTACTTGTACGGCGAGCGATGTGAAGTGTATACGGATCACAAAAGTTTAAAGTATTTATTTACTTAGAAGGAGTTGAACTTGAGGCAGCGCAGATGGTTGGAGCTACTCAAGGATTATGACTTGACTATTCTTTACCACCCAGGCAAGGCTAACGTGGTGGCGGATGCGCTAAGTAGGAAATCGACGGAAAACTTAGCGATGCTTGTGGTTACTCAACTGCGGTTGATCGAGCAGATGAAGCGGTTGGAGTTGGAGGTGGTGGCTCTTGATACACCTTTGAGATTGATGACTTTGGTGGTGCAACCTACACTTGTGGAAAGGATTAAAGAAAAGCAAGTCTCCGACGTGGAGTTGCAAAGGATTCGAGCTAAAATGATGAATGGTTGCACCAGTGACTTCTCTGTGGACGGTGTGGGATTGATGCATTTTCGCGTACGGATTTGTGTACCGGCGGATTTGGACATTAAAGAAGAAATTCTTCAAGAGGCACACCGGGCACCGTATGCTATACATCCGGGAGGCACCAAGATGTACAAGGACTTGAAGTTGCTTTATTGGTGGCCTGGGATGAAAAAGAACGTTGGTGAGTTTGTTGATAGATGTTTAACTTGCCAACAGGTTAAAGCTGAACACCGGGTTCCCGCGGGGAAGTTACAGAGTTTATCGATTCCGGTGTGGAAATGGCAAAAGATCAACATGGACTTTGTGATGGGATTGCCCCACTCGCAGGCCGGGCATGATGCTATATGGGTGATCGTGGATAGATTGACGAAATTGGCACATTTCATATCTATCCATACTACTTGGACTGGTGAGAGACTTGCATAAGTATATTTAGATGAGATTGTGCGATTGCACGGGGTACCTACTTCTATAGTATCAGATCGAGACCCCTGTTTTGTGTCTCACTTTTGGAGGAGTTTACAGGAGGCCTTGGGCATGCGCTTGGACTTCAGTACAGCTTTCTACCCTCAGAGTGATGGGCAGTCAGAGCGCACTATAGACACTTGAGGACATGCTTCGAGCCTGTGTGATCGACTTTCAGGGAGGATGGTCGCAGCATCTACCAATGGCAGAGTTTGGCTATAACAACAGTTATCAAGCAAGCATCAAGATGGCGCCATTCGAGGCACTTAATGGACGAAAGTGTAGATCGCCACTTCATTGGAGTGAAGTTTGCGAGAGATTGGCTTTAGGCCCCGACGTGCTCCAGGAAGCAAAGGATAAGGTTCGCATTGCTAGGGAGCGACTGTTGACAGCCCAGAGTAGGCAAAAGAGTTATGCTGATAAGCGTCGACGAGACTTGGAGTTTCAGATTGGAGATCATGTCTTTTTGAAAGTCTCGCCGACCAAAGGGATTAGGAGATTTGGAATCCGGGGCAAGCTGAGCCCCCGATTCATTGGACCGTATGAGGTTTTGGAGCGTGTAGGCCCGGTAGCGTATCGACTTGCTCTACCGCCAAACCTATCGGGTGTACACAATGTGTTTCATGTATCGGTCCTTCGGAGGTATATCCATGATCCGGCTCACGTGTTGGATGCTACACCAGTGGAGCTGAGGGACGATCTGAGCTTTGAAGAGCAATCTTTGAGGATTTTGGCTCACGAGGTAAAGAGGCTGCGGAACCGTGAGATTCCCTACGTGAAGGTGCTTTGGAGCAACCACGACGAGCGCAAGGCCACTTGGGAGTTGGAGAGCGCGTTGTGGGAGCGCTATCCCCATCTTTTTCAGATGGAGGCTTGAGGTACTTTACTTTTGAGTTTCGCGGACGAAACTCTTTTTTAGGAGCGGTGAATGTAATACACTGGACCTTTGCAAATTGCGAGGTTCGAGTGTTTGGATGGTGTCCTGAGTTTTTTCGGACTTTCTGGTGGGTCGTAGACAGTGTTCCGACCTATGGCTCGTATCCCGAGGATTGAGGTTTGAAGCCTAGCACCATAACCCGAAAAAACGAATTTTTGGTTAGCTCTCGGGTAGCCTTCAGAGGGCTGTGTATCGGTACGGGATGATGGCTGTACCGATACAGCCATCAATATTGGCTGCTTCTCAGCCAACCCGAGGCTCGGGTTTGGCTATTTCGTGGGATGTGTACCGATACGTGGGCCCGTGTACCAGTACGCAGTGGCAGTTTTTGAGCAGTTTGAACTGCAGGAGGTTTTTCGCAATTGTGGCTATTCTATATAGCACCCACGCCCTTTTGAGCCTTCCCTGAGCTGAGGAAGGAGGAGATCAAGGTAAGGGAGCCTTCCATCCCTTCCCTTCCATTTTGTTTGGTTTTTTGAAGCTTTTATGCCTCATTTTTGCTACTTTTGCACATTGGAGGCTTTTTTTCCACCATTGGAGAGGACTTGGAGCTTTGTTAAAGGCTTGTTGGAGAGGAGAACTTCAACCCTATTTGATTTGGAGCCTAGTTGGGAGCTTCTTGAGAGGTTAGAAACTTATTTTCTCCTTTTGATCCTTATTTTGCTAGAATTTTTGAAATGGAATCCTAGAATGGAGACTTAGGGTTTATTTTGGGCATTTTGAATCTAGGGCTTTTGGAGCTTGATTAATTGGATTAGAACCTTCCATTTGGTTGGATTGGAAGGGATTTAGCTCTCTTTTGGAGCTTGAGAGAGATTTTCTACACATTAGGTGAGTTTTTAGCCCTTTTGGCTTGAGGGTTAATGTTTGATCTTATAGTAGATCGTAATGCCCGTGTATCTCTTCGCTCATTACTTTTAGGGTATTTTGAGACTCGTGGACAACTCCGTTCGGCGAAACGAAGGACTACGCGACGGTTCGGTGGGTTTGACCTAGCCACACAATGAGAAAATCTCATTTGTGATGTTTTGAGTATCGTTAAATGAAAAAGCATGCATAATCATGTTAGATATATTTATTATGAATTTTAGAATGCTTAACATGTATATATTATGTATAGTAAATTTTTTGACCTCTATGTGATAGGGTGCGTGCATGTGAGATATAGCGTTCTAGTTGAGACTTGGAACCATAATTCCTGTTATGAAAATGAACATTACTTTCATGCATTTAACCTTTATGCCCAATTGTGACATTAGAGACTTTGAAAGCCTAGAGAGGTTTGGGGACTTAGACTATTTGAGAATTTGGGCAAATGTCATAAAGAGGCATTGGGCCCGGGCTATAGTGAACATTGGTATTAATGTCTGAATTAGAACATAGCATATGAATTGGGCTTGATTAGTTGTGATGCTTAAGTGTCATAAAGAGGCACTAAGTAAGTGAGTGTTGGGATATCACATTGTGACATAGAGCTAGACCGTTGGGTTACTAGTAGCTATTGCCATGTTTGAGACATGAGAGTTGGATACTTGAGTCTTGACTACGCTTGCTTGCCATTGTGCTCATTCGCACATGCTTGTGAGGGTCGCTCCCTACAAGCCGGCACTCCGGAGTTAGCCTATGCGACTTATGTTCGCTCGTGCAGTATTGAGAAGTCTACGGGGTCGAGTAGGACAGACACATTCCAAGAGCAGGAATGTTGGGCTACCACAGGCACTTAGGCGGCACAAGCTGGACTACCTTGGGTAGGTCCTTAATTGGAAATGGAAATCAACACGGTGTTTAGTGTGTTATAATCACTACTAGATAGAGAGTAGTAGTTGGATTACTTGGACTTGCTTCTAGCATAGTGTTGGACATTTGAGTATACATACATGCATGTAGTATGCTAGGAGATGTTGCTTATTGCATTTATATATACATTGTTGCCATGATAAAGCATGATCTTCATAACTTCATAAAGTAAACCGTGACATTTATTTGTGGCCATGTAGGGACATTGTTTATGACAAAGTAAAGGTGCATCATTTTAACACCATATTTAATTGCAATGTAATATTTTAGCATTTTAATTATACTTTCATAAATGTAATTTATTCATTACTATTGTTCTTTTTGGCTTACCCTTTTCTTTTGGGGCCTAGTGGTGCATTGAGCTGAGGTCAGTAATTGCCCACTGGGAACTATAAATTATAGTTCTCACGCCCTCTGTTTTATATTTTCTTTCAGAGCCTTCCACGCCGGGAGAGGCTAGGGACCGTGGGAAGGGCGTTGCTTTGAGCTAGCTCTTCTGTGAGTGACGAGTTGATAGGTGGTCTATCTCTCGATGTTTTTATTTTGGAGAGGTTGAGAGCTGTACCAGTGTATTAGAGACCACCCTTTTGTGTACTTTTTGGACGGATATTGTATAACTTTATGTTTCACTTTTATTGCTTTAATATTTTTCTTTTACCTTGTTGTAGATGATAGATCTATTTGTACTCTGATATCTCTTGACGTTGTTTATCTTTAGTTTTATTTTCCGCTGTTGATGTAGACGCCTTATATGTGTTGACATATGGCGGGTCTGGGCACGCTACCGGGAGGGCCTCTGTCGGTCCTGGGGTGTGACATTCTTGCTTCCATATCTATTTTGTTGTAGACGCCTTATATGTGCAGGCATATGGCGGGTTTGGGCACGCACCGGGCTGGCCTATGCCGGGTCTCGGGGCGTGACAGGGGTGGGTTGAGTAGAGTAACCTTTTATTTTTGGTTCGATTCGGCTTTATATTTAGGCATTAGTAAATTTTTTTAAAAGTTTTGGTATAAATAGGATACTTACACAAAAGTGTCCCAAATATGTGTCCCTATAACCTAATTCTGTTGTAGTGTATCATGAATACCACTGCCAGGAATGCATCAACTACATGTGATGTTCAATGTCAAGTTTAATTAATTTTTACTCAATCTCTTGGGAATGGTAAAATCTCTTGAGAATTTACACAAGGTAATGTCCTGACTTGTGCCGTGCCTTCTAGTTCCGTAGTAGTCAACATCCTCACTCTAGGGATGAGTCTTCTCCATGGTGTCATATTTCGGCGCCCAATCCGGCATGGGCGATCATCACGTCGTGATGGCGAAACTTCGGAGTGCAGGTTTGTAGGGAGTGACCCTCATAAACAAAAATGTGAATGAGTATAGTTAGCAAGCAAGTGTGGTCATGTGCTGTCACGTCTAAAGATATAGAATCTCGATACTCAACCCTTTGGTTATATGCTTGGCCTTTTGACCCTTTCATTGTCTCAACTTATGTTTTTAGATATATACATGCATACATGTATATATTTATCTATATGTTGTAAGGACTGAGATTTTGGCAATATAGCTAAACTCTCTGTTGATTATGTTTTTGTGTGTATTTTAATTATAAAAGCACTCGTCAAGTTTCGGGAAAAAAACGAGTCAGAATGGAGATTTTACACGATCTTTATTTTTCACTTAAAGTAAATAGTAATCCGGTTTTCCGGAGAGGCCACGATGTAGAGATGGCTTTTGGCGCGTATTGGACTCCGTTCATAGTAATCCAATAGCTCGTTTTCAATGGTTCGACCTTTTTGGAACCATTGGCGCTGATGGATTTTAGGTTTGACGCACGAATTTCTAGAAATCTGGAGATACATGTATTCTATGTATTTGCGTGTGGTTTTGCCTATTGGAGATAGAGGTTGGGTTTGTCGCGAATCTGCAACAAAACCAGGTAAAACAAAGTCGTGGGTTTGATGTCTCTATCGTGCTGATCGCACTGGTGCGATCTGTTCACAAATCTAATGGACGGATCTTCTGATATCGCGCGTTGATCGAGGAGGGGTTTCAGATGGCAAAATGGTAATTTTGCGAAAAACTCTACATTTTATGTACCATTTTGCGTGAAATCGATTGTGGGGGTGTGTTCGCGCGTTTTACTCGCGTTGTGAGGGACTCGGTTCTAAATACTGAGTTTTGGAGGACTTTTGCGCAATCGGAGCTTATTTATAGATATAGCCACCTAGGGTTTTGCAACATGCAAACCCTAACCCTAGCCCCCAGCTGACTCACAGTCGCCCCCTCCTACCTCACCTTATGCGCTGCACGCCTCCCGACCGTCGTCGACCGAGCCCCGACCGGCCGGCCGCAGCCATTGCTATCTTTCCTCCCTCTCCATCTCTCTCTCTTTCTTTCTCTCGGGTTGGGAGGAGGTCCGAGGCTGCATTGCCTCCTCACTCTCCGCTGGCGTCGCCCCGACCCTGTTGAAGCTTCCCCCGCCGATCGCCGTCGTCTCCGCACGCCGCCACTGCCGCCTAGGCAGTTTTCAGCCTAGTCGGGTCAGCTCGCGCCGAGGGCATTGTAGCTCCTGGGCCGTGCGCCGCCGTCGCTTGAGGCCGCCCCTGCAGCCTCTCCCGGAGCCCCGGCCACCTCCCATGCCGATTGCCAATGTTGCTGTGCGCTGCCCCCGCGGTACAGCCGCCCTCCAGGCTCCCTGGGGGAGCTCGGGCCGAGCTGAGCTCGCAACCCTGCCCCCGTTCCACCGCCGCCCGGAGCCG
Source organism: Ananas comosus (assembly GCF_001540865.1). NCBI lineage: Eukaryota > Viridiplantae > Streptophyta > Magnoliopsida > Poales > Bromeliaceae > Ananas > Ananas comosus. The sequence goes on from NC_033641.1 coordinate 3,533,642, forward strand.
CAACGGCGACCGCCCTTGGGCGCCGCTGCTGCGGTCCTCAGACCGAGCTGAGCTCCGGTGGCCGCGTCTGAGCTGCGGGCCACTGCTGCCGTCGCCCGCCGCCTCCCTTCTCCTCCTTGGGACCTCGGGGGACCCCCGCCACTGATCGACGTCGCCTTGAGGTCACCGTCGCTGGAGAAGCCGTGCCCGGGCCTCCCTCCCCCCGTGCGGGCTAAGGCATCGCCTCCTGCCCCTCCGGCTACGTCCCGTTGGCGTCTAGTGTGAGCGGCAACCTCCCCCCACTGGTCGCACCTTCCTGCCACCGGCGCTCCCGCAACCGCGCCGCCACCAGCCGGATCCTAGCCCCCTTGCTCGGTGAGCTTATTTCGTGCTGTCTGTGCATAGTTTTGGGTTTGTGATCATTTTTTCGGCGATCCAAGGTTGTCCCGATGCCTCCCAAGGTGAGCACGGTGATCGGTGATCAGTGCTAATCATAGTGCTCACCTCACTTTGCATCAACGATTTTCGAATCGGCTGTTTCAGCGCGGTTCTCCCTGAATGCGCGCTGTTCGCTGAATGTTCGGGTCACTCCCGCACCTCCCACAGTGAGCCGTTGTGCTCCGGATCATGAGCACGGCCTCTGGTACGTCGTGACCTATCAGTACGTGTCTCGGCGTCCCTCGGAAGTCCTTGGTTTGCGTTAACGAGCCATAAAATCACCTTATTTATACAAAATAATAGAATTTTATGTAAATATAGGGACTTTTATGCAATTTGTGTATCTTGTGGCTACTGTGGTAGTACGTATGTGTATGTAGTGACCTCTGGACTGATCGTCCAAGGTCCGATAGCCTTTACGGAAATTGAATGTAAGGTATCGGACTTCTAAAATCATGAAGTTACGGTGTACATTTGGTTAGAAAACCATTTGAAAGGTTCCGGTGAAGTTCGGTGAGGCCGGGAAGCATTCGGGCGTTTCGGTGCGCGTAGGCGCTAAAACGGAGCCGAAAGGCCATGTTGGGCCGTGAGCTAAATCCGGCATTAGCGAGGATGGAAAGATGATGAAAACATGTTTGGAAACATGTTTGGAGAGTCTCGGTTCGATTTGAGACGAATCGGAAGTCAAACGAGCGAAAACGGGCGAAAACGGAGAAGAAACGGTGAAAAAGGCTGAAATTTGGCTAAGTCCTTGAGGCTGAGTACTGGACCTTCGGGGACCGGTCTCTCACCGCAAGGACCGGTCTCTCAGGGACCGGTCTCTCACCGCAAGGACCGGTCCCCGAGCGCGAAAATGGCCCCCGCGGGGGCAATGTAATAAAGTGAAAGTTGAGGGGTTTTTATGCATTTGTAGCATTATGAGAGTGTATAGAAGTGGGTTTTAGCCCATTTCTCTCTCTCCCTCAACCGTATGAACCCAACACCCCTCCCTCTCTCCCTCTCTAACGTGAAGAAGAAGAAGAAGAAAGAGGAGAAGGAAAAGGAGAAGAAGAAAAGGGAGGAGAAGGAGAGAAGCATCATCATCACCACCATCATCTTCTTCTTCCTCTCAACCTTGGAGCTAACACCTAGAGGTAAGCTTGATGCTTATTAATGGTAGATCTCTAGGGCTTGAGCCTTTTGCTCTAGAATTGGATTTAGATGAATCCTAGCAAGCTTAATAGATGTTTATTGCATGAATTGGAGATCAATTTGGTGGATTTTGCCGTAGTACAAATCTAGGGCTCCAAAATGGCGATTTGATTTACAGGAGGGTTTGATCTCTTTTAACACTCTGTAAACCTAATTGGTAGGTCTACGAACGCAACGGTGCGCTCGGTTCGGCGATCCGACGAGTGTACGCGGAGATATTGAGGATCGAAGCCGTTAAGGTACAGATTGCCGCAGCTCGCGGCGAAAGCTTCCAAAAATCATGGAAATGGAATCGTAGCATCGTGGTGTCGGGGAATAAACTCCAGAACAGACGGATCGCGGATAGGAGGTCATTTGGCAGTCGCGCGTGAGTTGGGTCGAGCCGTGCGGCGTGCGCCGCAGGAGGCCGATTGCGAGTGACGACGAGCAATCGGAACGCTATAAAAGGTGGGTGGTGTCCATCCCGAAGCAATCGGGCTCCCTTTTATGTCTAAGTTTTATATTGATCAAATTGCATATTGACATCTTGCATTATAGGGTGATAAATGATGGTTTGGTCCTATACCTTGCATGTTCTTTGGTAGAATAATGTATTTGGCTTAGTACTTATATCTAGCATGCTTGAGGTTTATATATGTGATGTGGAACCCTATAATGAGATGATAAGTGTGGATGGGAATTTAGTAATGTATTGGCTATTGCATTGGAAACTTGTAAAGAACGAGTGGCATCTAGTTGATAGTAAACAAAAGAACGAGTGACATATGTGAGTCGTAGTGTATATGAAACCTATGGACTATATGATGATTGTGACCCTAGAGGACAGGGTATCCTCGAGCTTAGAGGATTGGATCATGCTCACGGTCTTTTAAATCTTGTGATGGAAGCCCCACACAAGTAGTGCGCTCCGGATGTTGGTCACGCCAGGGATTGCCTATTTGGCCCCGCCAGACGGTCTCGGGTCCGTAGTGTGAGTTAATTCTCCCTACGTGTCGAGATGGCTAGTGAGCTGTAGGCGAGCCTTCGGGTAAGCCATGAGATTAATGAACAAGTAAATGAGGTTAATGAACGAGTGAATAGCTTCACCTTTGGACATGATAACAGGTTAGTTGCTTACCTACTTCATTGTACATGCATTCATATATTTATAATTGGGCATAGTAGAGTAGCTTTACTTCTGTCATTTACCGCTTTCCTATCTATCTATCTATCGATTATCTACTTGTGCCCGACTTGGACCTAGTGGGAGATCGGCGGAGTCGGCGGCCGAACCCACTGGGAACTAAGGAAGTTAGTTCTCACCCCCATTTTACTACAGGGCCGAGCGCGAGTTCACACGGCGAGGATCGCGGTAAGGGCTTAGCGCCCTAGTTGCATTAGTCTACTTTCCTATTTCTGCATTAGAGTCACCTTTTATGCTTGAGAGTAGATGATGTATAGGTTGTGAGCTATCTTGGGATGAATGTAAGCTAATGTTTATATTTTGGAAGATGTAAGCTTTTGTTATGTTTTGGAAGTTCAATGTATAATCAAATTGTATTATAAAGGCTGAATGAATGTAATAGATAGATGCTCTCTCTTTATCATTACTCGTATGTTCTATACTTGTATCTTGCTCTTGGCTGTTTTGCACTGATTGTGCTCTCGTTGTAGTTATCGATTGTGTATGTATTCAAGTTATTTTTTCTGGGGACTTGTTGTACACAATCTTGTTGTTAGCCTTGGGCGGACAGGGGAGGTGCTGTCCGTCCGGCGTCTGTTCGACGCGCCCGGGCCGAACCAAATTGGTAGCGGTCGCGGGGCGTGACATTGAACGTCGTTTTCGGTGCATTTTTTAGCGAAATTCGCCTGCGGAACGCGGTTTCGGTTCAGATTTCTTCCGGCGTCATTTGTTTGCCCTGATCTTTGTCGTTGAGCGTTGTCGGATGGTCACCATTGTCATACCGTGACTTCGGAGATGACGGGTGAGCGACGGTGGGTTCTGGTGTCGAAATTGATACTTCCGGGAACCCGGATCAGAATAATTATCCGGCGATAATTATTTAGTAGTGTATTCTTGTGTTTGCTGCCAAGACGTCCAAACCGATGTGTTTTGTAGCAGCGGGTGACTCGTAGCACGAGTCGGTGAGTTTTGGGACACTTAGTGGGTCCCGATGGCATCCCGATGTGATTTTCGGGACTTCCGGCGAGTTACGGTGATCGGTTTTGGGAAACCGATATTTGGGATTTGTGTGGGGTTTGTGAGTCATGTATTCTGGATTTGTGGGTTGGTTACTGACCCGGTGGACCTTCATAGGTCCGGTTGACGATCGTGTCCAGTTTGGAGACAGGCGCTACATTAGTACAGGTGGGTGCTTCGAGCTACTAGTCGGTGAGATCGTTTCACCTTCCTCTATTCTTCTATATCAACATTGTAGTCTCTACATGTCGGTTGCTTTGTTTATCGTTCCTTCATCTATATATTGTTGATTGCATGATGATAGTTGTTGATAGACATGTAGAGTAGGTTTGCACATTTTGTTCATCTATGGAGTTTGGGTCTAGGCAACACATTGACTCTTTTATTGTGTGTTTCGATCTAGTTGATCGTGGTTCGGCACTGTATGCCCTTGTATCTGGCTTCGGCCAAGGCACCGGCTTCTTGCCGGTTTTCGCATTGAGCATATCAGCATGATTTAGTCACAGCACTTGGGTGTATTCATTGACACAAGGTCGGTTTCGCCACCAACCAGGGGTGTACTATCTAGATAGGTCGTCCAGTGGGTGCATGGATCAGGTCGGTGCAGGTTTGTGACAGGCAACACTTGAGGTCCCTAGACCAATATAGCAGGCACTAGATTGGAAACAATTTTGGTTTGGTTATCTTGAGGCATGCTCAGCATTGTATTCCTAACAGTAGCAGTTTTATTACTTGCTTCTTATCATATCTGTTGTAGCTACTATCGTTCTCTTTCGTATCATAACACATGTACTTTGTTTATTTTACCTCATTTATTTTTCGGTGATTACGACTTGCCTTTGTGGCTCTGTCGTACCCACTGGAAAACCTTGATTGTGGTTTCTCATTCCCCATTTCTCTAGGTAGTTCAGGAAAGGAGTTGGCTTTTGGGCACGACAGGAGGACGTTCTAGCTAGCCTGCAGTATCGACCGTCACCTGGGTTACTTTTATTTACGCTTTTAGTAATTTAAATAATTAAATAGTTCAGTTAGATGATCAATACTACTATTTAAGTATTTGTGAACTGGTTTGGGTTGAGGTTTCTTTATTATGCATGTGATTAGAGATTTTTAGATCTGTGGTTTTGGATTTATGTATTTATACATTATGGTTTTCTACCCCCCGAGGTAGTCGGTTTTCAAAAATAAAGTTTCCAAGTGGAAAACAGTTTTAAAAGGCTTTTCAAATGGTTTTTATGAATAATTAAATAGAGTTTAAAAATAAAGCTTCCGGGTGGGGAGCACTTTTAAATAGAATGATTGTTGTATTGTGCATCGCATCATCCAGCGCCTAAGAAGTATTTAGAAGCATGCATCATCCCTAAGGATCGTTAGCTGTATGGAATGCATTGCATGAATTGTTTGTGGATTGGCAAATATAGATTGTGGTTGTGATCCTGATGTTATTGTTGGTACGCCATGCAAATACAAAGGAGACTCTGTCCGTGTGGCCAGAGAAACTTTGTATTTGTGGTGGGTTTGTACGTCATGTGGGCAAGGTTAAATTTCAAAAAAAAAAAAAAGAAAAGAAAAAAATGACACGTTTTCCCCTACTTTGGTTTTTAAATTTGTATTCATTACAAAAAGGTTTTCAAAATTGGCCCCGGGGCATGACAGATTAAGATGATATCAGAGTGTGAAACAACTACAACTACATTTACAAGTTTTCTAATTGAACCGCTGGTTAGGTTGACCCATAGGAAGACCTAAGGCATGTAGGCACGCGAGTGCGGGGTTTTGGGATTGAGTCCCGGTGTGTACTTATGTCGAGTTGAATGGTTCGCTTGACGCTGTTTTCTGTTGCAAATGGCTCATAGTAGACCCCCCTCGTCCGGGTCGTGGTGGTGGACGTGCTGGTGCGGAGACATCCGGCAGTACACGTGCTCCTACAAGTGGAGGTGGTGGGGAGCAGGTGGGCTTGGAGCTGCTGAGTAATACTTGCACCCAGCAGCTCGTAGCCCAGATAGCTGTTTTGAGGGGTCAAATGATGACCCTCTCGGGCATGCTTCAGCAGTTCTTGCAGCAACAGGTTGCAGCTGGTGCTACCCCAGTTCCACCTCCGGCACAGAACACTCCGGCGACTGCGGATCCTCCCGCGACCGCGGATCCTCCCGCAACGCCTGCGCCTGCCGCAGCTCCAGCCGTGATTACCACATCGACGATGGCCACCACGACGATTTTCGCTAGGGGTACTAATACCCCTGCAGCGGAGGGCGCCCGCATCAGGGTGAGGTTGGGGAGTTCTCCGCCGAAGTTCGCGGGAAAGAACGATGATAGTTGTGCAGTCGAGAGCTGGGTTGCCCACATGGAGAAGTTTTTTTGAGATCCGCACATCGAGGAACAAGATAAAGTTCCTCTGGCTACCCACTGCATGGAGGGTGAGGCGTACCATTGGTGGTTACGCTACTTCGAGAAGAAACTTGCTGGGATCTACCCACCCTGGAAGGACTTTCGGGAGCTCCTCTATAGCCAGTATTTTAAGGATAGCACCATGCAAGGTCTGAAGCGCGAGCTAGAGCGCCTCAAGCAGGGTAACCGTACCATGACAGAGTATGAGCGAGACTTTTCTTGCATTGTTGAGCTGATTCCGTTCGTGGTCCGTGATAAGTACCACAAGACCCGGTTGTTTGCGAGAGGGCTAAGGCCCAGTATTCGGCTTCTGATCGCATCCCACGGCATGTTGACGTTCGACGAGAGCCTAGATCGAGCCCTGATGGTGCAAAGTGATATGGATGAGGCTCGAATCGAACAGGACGCATCTGAGAAGAGTGAGGATAGGAAGCGTGCACAGGAGAGTTTTGTTGGTGGCCAATCGAGCAATGGGCGACCACCCAAGCATTGCAAGACGCAATCAGGATCGAGCAATGCCCTTGCTACATCTCAAAGGTAGAGCACCAGACCTTGTGTCATCTGTGGCAAGGCTCACAAGGTTAATGAGTGCCCACAGCGCCACAATCATTGTTACAAGTGTGGCCAACGCGGACACTTTCGGGCAGACTGCACCAATGGAGTAGGAACAGTATCTACCGTAGCGTCTACTCCAGCAGCTCCATGGCAGGATCATGGCAACACGGCGTATTCTTCGTCTGGACGCCCCTCTACATCCCGGTAGGAAGAGGGGGCACACTAGACCACTGACGGGCGAGTCTACATGATGACATGTTAGGAGAAAGATCAATCTGCTGACGCTGTCGCAGGTATAAATTTGTTTGAAGCTGTAAATAGTACGCTTTTCGTTACAAATGCATCTCTTCTTGCATCGCACGCATGTTTTGTTCTGGTTCATAAGCATCCGATCACCCTTACCTGTGAGCAAGTTTTGAGGATGAAACTTTCTTTAAGGGGGGGATGATGTAAGGACTGAGATTTTGGCAGTGTAGCTAAACTCTCTGTTGACTATGTTTTTGTGTATTTTAATTACAAAAGCATTTGTCAAGCTTCGGGGGAAAACGAGTTAGAATAGAGATTTTACGCGATTTTTACTTTTCACTTAAATTGAATAGTAATCCAGTTTTACGGAGAGGCCACGGTGTAGAGATAGCTTCTGGCGCGTATCGGACTCCGTGTATAGTAATCCAATAGCTCGTTTTCAATGGTTCAATCTTTCTGGAACCATTGGCACTGACGGATTTTAGGTTTGACGCATAGATTTCGAGAAATCTAGATATACATGTATTCTATGTATTTGTGTGTGGTTTTACCTATTGGAGAGAGACAACGGTTTGTCGCGAATCTGCGACCAAACCAGGTGAAACAAAATAGTGGGTTTGTTCTCTCTGTTGTGCTGATCGCACTGGTGCGATCTGTTCACAAATCTGACGGATGGATCTCCTGATATCGCGCGTTGGTCGAGGAGGGCTTTTAGATGGCAAAATGGTAATTTTGCGAAAAGCTCTACATTTTATGTATCGCTTTGCGTGAAATCGATTGTAGGGGTGTGTTCGCACATTTTACTCACGATTCAGTTCTAAATACCGTGTTTTGGAGGACTTTTGCGCAATTGGAGCTTATTTATAGATATAGCCACCTAGGGTTTTGCAACATGCAAACCCTAATCCTAGCCCCCAGCTGACTCCCAGCAGCCCTCTCCTCCCTCACCTCGTGCGCCGTGTGCCTGCTGGCCTTCGCTGACCCAGCCCCGATCGGCCGGCCGGTCGCAGCCATTGCCATCTTTCCTACCTCTCCATCTCTCTTACTCTCTTTCTCTCGGGTTGAGAGGAGGTCCGAGGCTGCATTGCCTCCTCGCTCTCCGCCGGCATCGGCCCGACCCCGTCGAAGCTTCCCCCGCTGTTCGCCGTCGCCCCCGTGTGTTGCCGCTGCCGCCTAGGCAGTTTTCAGCCTAGAGTCAGCTCGGGCCGAGGGCATTGTAGCTCCTGGCCCGCGCTCGGCCACCGCCTGAGGTCGCCTCTGCCGCCTCCTCCGGAGCCCCGGCGACCTCCCCTACTGACTGACGACATCACCGTGCGTTGCTGCTGCGCTGCAGCCGCCCTGCAGGCTCCCTGGGCGAGCTCGGGCCGAGCTGAGCTCGCAACCCCTCCCTTGCGCTACTGCCGCCTGAAGTCGCACCGGTGACCACCCTCGCGGCCCTCTGGTACCTCCGCTACCGGCCGGTGCGATCGCCGCTGCTGCTGCACGCCTTGGGCGCCGCTGCTGCGATCGTCAGACTAAGTCGAGCTCCAGCGGCTGCACCTGAGCTGCGGGCCACCGCCGCCGTCGCCCGCCGCCTCCCTTCTCCTCCTTGGGACCTCAGGGGACCCTTACCACTGATCGGCGTCGCCTCGAGGTCGCCATCGTCGGAGAAGCCGTGCTCAGGCCTCCCTCTCCCATTGCAGGCTAGGGCATCGCCGCTCGCCCTTTCGGCTGCCTCCCGCCGGCATCTGGTGTGAGCTGCGACCTCCCCCCACCGGCCGCACCCAGATCCCTGCCCCCTTGCCCGGCGAGCTTATTTTGTGCTGTCTGTGTGTAGTTTTGGGTTTGTGATCATTTTTTCGATGATCCGAGGCTGTCCCGATGCCTCCAGAGGTGAGCACAGCGATCGGTTATAAGTGCTGATCATAGTGCCCACCTCACTTTGGATCAACGGTTTTTGAATCGGCTGTTTTGGCGCGGTTTTCCTCGAGTGCGCACTGTTTGCTTAATGTTCGGGTCGCTCTTGCGCCTCCCACAGTGAGCTGTTGTGCTCCGGATCATGAGCACGGCCTCCGGCACATCGAGACTTATCAATACATGTCTCGGTGGACCTCAAAAGTTCTCGGTTTGCGTTAACGAGCTATAAAATCACCTTATTTACACAAAATAATAGGATTTTATGTAAATGTAGGGACTTTTATTCAATTTGTGTATCTTGTGGCTACTGTGGGAAGTACGTATGTGTATGTAATGACCTCTGGACTGATCGTCCAAGGTCCGATAGCCTTCGCGGAAATCGAACATCATTTTTTGTGCGTTTTTCGACGAAATTCGCCGGTGAAACGCAGTTTCGATTCGAATTTCTTCCGACGTCATTTTTTTGCCCTGATCTTTGTCGCTGAGCCTTGTCAGCTGGTCACCATCGTCATACCGTGAGTTCAGAGATGACGGGTGAGCGACGGTGGATTCCAGTGTCGAAATTGACACTTCAGGGAACCAGGATCCGAACAATTATCCGGCGATAATTGATTAGTTGTGTATTCTTGTGTTTGCTGCCAAGACGTTCAAACCGATGTGTTTTGTCGCAGCGGGTGACTCGTGGCACGAGTCGGTGAGTTTCGGGATCCTTAGTGGGTCCCGACGGCGTCCCGGTGTGATTTTTGGGACTTCCGGCGAGTTACGGTGATCGGTTTTGGGAACCGATATTCAGGATTTGTGTGGGGTTTGTGAGTCATGTATTCTGGATTTGTGGGTTGGTTACTGACTCAGTGGACCTTCGTAGGTCAGGTTGACGATCGTGTATAGTTTAGAGACAGGCACGACATTAGTACAGGTGGGTGCTTCGACCTGATAGTCGGTGAGATCGTTTCACCTTTCTCTGTCCTTCTATATCAGCATTGTTGTCACGCCCCGAGCCTGCCTATTTGGTCGGTTTCGGGCATGCCAACAGACCGTCAAACGGACAGGGTTTCACTTGTACCGTGGACAGAGTCTCCCCTGTATGGCCAAGACGTCACAATCCATACAAAGCAATATACGAGGTTCCAACCAGGAACAGTATTCAAACAAGGATTCCATAAGGAAGTATCAAACATAATTACAATTATGCTATTACAAGTATTCATCTCAAATATTACACTTTACATCATATTTTACAATCTTTGATTCTTACATTAGCTTTCACTTAACTTTCAAATACAATCTTGTTTAACATGATTATTACAACTTGATTCTTTTCATTCTTTACATCCCTAAGTAAAGCCGACTCAGGGTACCGCTATCTCTGGTCTCGGTGGTAGGGCGCTAACTATGGAGCTACACCCTCGCCACGCGCCGCAGCGCCGCTTACGTGTGAACTTGTACCCCCAAAAATAATACGGGGGTGAGAACTATTGTCCATAGTTCCCAGTGGGTACGGCCACCCAAGGAAAAAGCTCGACCCACCAGGTCCAAAGGAGGCATTGCAAACATGTTAGTCCAACAGATATCCACAGATAATATTTATGCAAATATTAAATACATGTTTATGCCTCACAAATGCAATATGTAAATCATGCAACTCATGCAAGTAGATTAATTGAATTCTACTCTCTATCATGCTATCAATAGCTTTTCCATAATTTATACATCTTGTCACTTTACATCATTGGTTATTTGCTCCTAAGGTTTTCCTCTACCATAGCCAAGCTAACCACCCGACTCGGTCTCGAGTCAATCATCTGCGGAATACCGCACACAACCAGGCTCGAGGTGATGGACGTCTTACGTACACCTCAGCCCTGAATCCTCTCGACTGGGATACCAAATCCATAACTCATAATGCATACTTGATGTACATTCACTTGGCTTCGATCCAATCTTACCGGTTAACCATGTTAACCCCAATGACTCACAACCCAAAATTCCTTAATAACGGGAGACTTGAACCTCCCTAGGGACCGTCTTCTGGGGGAACTTTACCATGCCTAGTGGTGACCAACTCCGGAGCGCACCGCCCGAGGGGGAGCTACCTCCCTCAAGCCAAGACTTATCGTGAGTATCGATCCAATCCTCAACTTAAGGAGACATAGCCACTAGTCACAATGCCATTGACATAATAGGTTTCGACCTATTTGTTCATTTCACTTTCTAAGTCATTCTTGTCACGATGCCACTATGGTTAAACCTTGTTTAATAATCTCATTCTCAATGCCAATCTTGTCTTTATTGTCAATGTCACCTTTGTTTACTATAATCAAGGTCCATTTGCCACATTCACACAAGTATAGAGTTCCAACATACATGTCTCATATGGTTCATGTCAATTGCTATGTTCAACTACGTTGGAAGCATACAATTGAGTTTCAATAAATAACCACATGTCAACTACCCTATCAAGCATGAATGATACAATTCACAATACGTCCACGTGCATATGTAAACTAGCATGATCTCACAATGTCAACATTCAAATATCATCTAGCATATTCCTCATAATGCTAACATGCATATACTTTCTAGCATATTCTTTAATGTATCAACATGCATATACTTTCACCCAACATAATCCATAATATGTCAATTCTTAACATCTCATGTATTCTTTAACCTCTACCACATGCATTCTTGATTAATATAAGTCTCATGCATTCATTAGTAACTACCATATGCATTCATTATTAGCATATAATCTATACATTCATTTAGCATTTAGCTCATGCCATTATTTACTTTGCAATCAACTACGATTATGTATGTATGCATAAATTAGAAAACATACTCCACTTTTGACATGGAAGCGACCTAATCGCTTCGGTAGAGCATAACCCACCTCGTAACGCTCTCCGATTGCTTGTAGTCACTTGCAATCGGCCTCCCGCGGCACTCGTTGACCGGTTAGGCCCGATCTCACGCTCGACCACTGTAACGACCCAGCCCACTAGCAATAATAACTCGTTAGGCCCAACAACCGGCCAAAAATGCTTAAGCCTAGTTATTATTACTAGTGTCTAAGTCTCTTATAAATCCAATGACAACCCCATTCCCATCCGATGTGGGATTATTGGGGTGTCACAGACTCCCCCCGTTAAGGCCCTGACGTCCTCGTCAGTCCAATCACACATACAGCCTAAGATCACCAGGCGATGTGAGACTTATCTTGCTAGCCCGTCATCCAGACCCTGGCTCAGCCGAGACTCGCCACACGTGTCCAGCTGGTGAACCGGCTTTGATACCAAATGTAACGACCAAGCCCACTAGCAATAATAACTCGTTGGGCCGAACAACCGGCCAAAAATGCTTAAGCCCAGTTATTATTACTAGTGTCTAAGTCTCTTATAAACCCAATGACAACCCCATTCCCATCCAATGTGGGATTATTGGGGTGTCACAACCACCGAACGACCTCCATTCCATGATCCGAAAATTAAAGATCAATAACTTCATGCTAAGATGCTTCGGATCCGTTCTCGTGATTTTTGGACGTCGCCTCGGCCCTCCAGGTAGAAACGAAGCCGAAACATTCGTTTCTTCAATATCTTCACATAGGCTCGACGAATTGCCGAACCGACTTCGCCAACGCGTTCGTATACCTAGCAATTATGTTTACATAGGGTTAAATTAGATCAAGCCCTTACATTTTGCAAAACCACATTTTTGAGCCCTAGGATGCACTATTGTAAGAATTCATCATATAAGCTCTTAATTCATGCAATAGTCATCCATTTAGCATCTAAGGGTTCCTCTAAATCCAATTCTAGAGCATATAATTTAAACCTTAGAAATCCACCATCTTAAACCTAGCCTCTAAACATGCTCCAAATAACTCAAATTAAATGGAGAAAAATATGCTAACATCACATTAGAGGCTACTAGAATACTTAAGCATAAGGATTAAATTGAAATCCTAGATTAATTCATGAGATCTCACCTTAGGCCACCATGCTCATCAAGCTAAATCCATCATTGGAAAGCTTGCTTCACTATTGGAGAGCTCCAACATCATCTCCAACATCATCTCCTCCAAAATCCCAATTTTGGAAGAGAAATCTAGAGAGATGAGAGAGAAATCTAGAGATAGAAAGGGAGAGTTTCTCTCTCCCTCACCATGCGTGTGTGGTTTGTGTGTGTGCTGCATACAGTTGAGGAGAAGAAGGAGACAAGTGGCCAAATTCACAAGAACCCCTTGCACCTATTAGAAATTATATCTCCAGCTCAGTTTAGCAGTTCGGACACGTCGGAGCCCTTCTGAATGTCCGTTTGCGTTCAAATTTGACAGTCAGACTCGGTTTTCATTACTAAGAAAGAATATATCTTAAGTTTTCAGTTTCGACCACGTTTGGTCACCGAAAGCTTTACCGAACTGTAATCTTTAGCAGATAGCAGTCGATTTTATTTCCCACCTTCCGGGTGTCAGAATGTCATGAAACTTTAAATCTAGTCTCATAAAAATATTTCTGACATATTCTCTAATTTTCGTAATTTTCTGACACTGTGCATTTTCTGCTAAAATATCAGCCTCGTCTCTCACAGAAAATTCTAAATCTTCTGTTTTCGTTCCGATTTCAGCACAAGTCATTTCTAACTTATATTTTACCTCTCTAAATTCAATAAAAATAGTATCTCACACTATTTTTATTTATTTGTACTTTTATACCAAAATCTGGTATGTTATAATTGTAGTCTCTACATGTCGGTTGTTTTGTTTATCGTTCCTTCATCTATATCTTATTAATTGCATGATGATAGTTGTTGATAGACATGTAGAGCAGGTTTGCACATTTTGTATACCTGTCCACCTTGGGTCCAGGCAACACATTGACTCTTTTGTCGTGTGTTTCGATCTACTTGATCGTGGTTCGGCGTTGTACGCCTTTGTATCTGGCTTCAGCCAAGGCACCGGCTTCTTGCCGGTTTTCACATTGAGCATATCAACATGATTCAGTCACAACACTTGGGTGTATTCATTAACACAAGGTCGGTTTGGCCATCGATCAGGGGTGTACTATTCGGATAGGTCGTCTAGTGGGCGCATGGATCAAGTCGGTGCAGGTTTGTGACAGGCAACGCTTGAGGTCCCTAGATCAATATAGCGGCACTAGATTGGGTACAGTTTTGGTTTGGTAATCTTGAGGCATGCTCAGCATTTTATTCCTTGCAATAGCAGTTTTATTACTTGCTTCTTATCATATCTGTTATAGCTACTGTAGTTCTCTTTCATATCATAGCACATGTACTTTGTTTATTTACCTCATTTGTTTTCCGGTGATTACGACTTGCCTTCGTGGCTCTGTCGTATCCACTGGGAAACCTTGATTGTGGTTTCTCACCCCCCATTTCCCCGAGTGGTTCAGGTAAGGAGTCGGGTTTGGGGCATGACGGGAGGACGTTCTAGCTAGCTTGCAGTATCGACCATCACCTGGGTTACTTTTATTTTCGCTTTTAGTAATTTAAATAATTAAATGGTCTAGTTAGATGATCAATACTACTGTTTGAGTACTTGTGAACTGGTTTGAGTTGAGGTTTCTTTATTATGCATGCGATTGGAGATTTTTAGATCTGTGGTTTTGGATTTATGTATTTATACATTGTGGTTTTCTACCTCTCGAGGTAGTCGGATTTAAAAAATGAAGTTTTAAGTGGGAAACAGTTTTAAAAGGTTTTTCAAATTATTTTTATGAATGGTTAAAATAGAGTTTAAAAATAAAACTTCCGGGTGGGGAGCACTTTTAAATAGAATGAATGTTATATTATGCATCACATCATCCAGCGCCTAAGGAGTGTTTAGAAGCACGCATCATCCCTAAGGATCGCTAGCTGTATGGAATGCATCGCATGAATTGTTTGTGGATTGGCAAATACAGATTGTGGTTGTGATCCTGATGTTATTGTTGGTACGCCGTGCAAATACAAAGGAGACTCTGTCCGTGTGGCCAGAGGAACTTTGTATTTGTGGCGGGTATGTACGTCATGTGGGCCAGGTTAAATTTCAAAAAAAAAGAAAAAAGAAAAAAATTGGCACGTTTTCTGCAACTCTGGTTTCTAAATTTGTATTCGTTACAAAAAGGCTTTCAAAATTGGCCTCGGGGCTTGACATATGTAATATACATACATGTATAGATAGTATACATGTATTTATATAATATACATACATGTATACTATGTAGGTTATGGAAACCCTAAAATCTATCTAGATACTATCAAATACCTAGAGGGGGTTGAATAGGTGTATAGCCCAAAAACACAAATCTCAATGCAATAAAAGTAAATGTGGAAAATAAAATAACACATCGAGATTTATGTGGAAAAACTCAAATTTGGAGAAAAACCCACCAGACTACCACGCGAAAAAATAATCCACTAAGAGAAAAGATTACAAGGTGATTACCGACTCCACGGACTTAACCTCTATTTAACCTCCTATGGATCTCGCGCACGTCACTGGGTTGTCCACGCTCCACGTTCGAATCTGCAAATGCCACGCCTCACGTTTGAATCCACGAACGCCACTCGAATCCTCGAGCCCACGATCCAAATCCACAAACCGCCTTGATCACGCTGAATTCACGATGCAGCACATGAAGAGTATCATGTTTCTATGGTGATCATTTGCGTAGAGAGTCGTTGAAGAACCAGAGAAAAATCTCTAAGCAAAAGTTAGATCAATTCGACATATAGATATAGAATTCAATATCTCGAATTGACTTAAAAGAGGCTATATGGTGGAAAAAGATTTAGGACGAAAAACCTAGCCTCTAGGGTTACTCTTTCATGTATTCTCTGTAATTCCACGTATTAGAGAACCCCAATAACTTATTTATAGACTTTAGAATCAATTAGAGTAGGATTAGAATGTAAATTAAAAAATTTTACATTGAGTACCGGTACTTGGGTGTGGGTACCGGTACGTCAGGACGAAACAAAAATTTCCTACTGATGCATACTGGTACTCGGCCAATGCAGTACCAGTACATAGCCGATATAGTACCGGTACTAAAGCTAAGTACCAGTACTCAATACAATTATGTTAATTGTATCTCTCGGGTTTTGAGGAATCAAATGTGGGTATCGGTACAATATAAAAACTCAATTTTTTCAATACGATTTTGAGGAACTGGAACTTGATACCGGTACACAATATAAAATATTATTATATTCAATTTAAAAGTTTCAAAAACCACTTTGAATCCATTAAACATTAGTTTATATGATTCTAATGTCATAAATATATACAAATCACCATAAAGACAACTAAAAACTTATCTGAGCATCGTGATTCATACGGTGAGATGTTTTTGAGTTCTCGGAATCTTGGATTCTTCAATTTTCGACAATCACGAACCAAACCTTTTAAGACCCCTACTCAAATCACGAAACTTGCCAATACAAAATCCGTAACAATCTCCCCCTTTGGCAATTTCATGATAAAATCCAAAATTACATCAAAAATGAAAAACGAAGTTTAATGTCATCACCAAAACATCGAACGTCTCGCGTGTAAGATCCAAACAAAATTACATAAGAACTCCTAAAATAGACTCTATAACTTAGACACAACTAGGAGTCTTGAAGTCTTGTTCCCCTGCAAAACATATTCTTCAAAAATGAAATAGTAAGTTTAAAAAAGTTAATCTTACATCTCCTCCTCCATCGTCGAAAGTGTCCTCGAAGTTCAAATCTCTCCCCCTTTGTTCAATTCTTCTCAACCTATGTTCTCCCCCTTTTGTCAAAAATTGTCAAAAATAAAACAAAAAGAGAAAACATACTATAAAAAGAGTAGCAGTATGCAATACAAAATCCTATTTTTTAAAGGTTTGGGTTTTGCGGTATCCGAATCTAGTACTCGAAAAGTGAATTTCACATTTAATTCATACAATTCAAGTTAATTTTCCAAAAATTAAGAATTGTACTCCAAAATTATCATGATGAATATAAAATATTATATAATTTCGTAATTTATATAAACCTCAAAATTAAGTCATCAAAAACAATCTAGCGGCTCAAAAACTATCAAGATATAATGGTTTATGAAAAAATGACTTATAGAGATTCACCAAACTTGACACCAATTTGTCACAAAAACGTTCAAATTTGAGATTTAGCAAATAAAGTACCGGGGTTGGCTCTTTGAGCATCTTTTCATTCTATCACCTTACAACCCCGAAAAATTTTAAATATGCACAATTTTTCAACCTTTTCGGTTATGCAATCAATTTTCATGTGGTAGCTTCACACACTTACCGGATGACCGGGGTGGTAACTCTTTCCTTTATGTGGTTCCACTTTGAAGCTTTGGAACCTGATTTTTTATGCATTTGGCTGCTAAAACTCTAAAATTTTCGCTTAAACTCCAAGGCATCGTTTGGTTCGGGTATAAGCTAGAACCGTTTATTCCCGGGATAGGTATAAATGCTGAAACAAGCTGGAACTATTGTGGTTTTGTATTTGGATGAGTATTAGGCTTGTACCAGGTATAAGAAAAATAGTGTTTGGATATATAAGATAGAATAAGGAGAAAAAATGATAGGTAAAAGTTAAAATGACGTTATTACCCCTCGTGCTTATATTCCTATATAAGCAAAATGTGAAGGCATAATTAAATATAAATATAGTTTGATATAATTGTATTGGATAAATAGTTCAATGAATTAATATATTCTAAAAATAAACATAAATTTCTAAAAATAAACATAAATTTATTTCAATATTTATTGTGCCAACGTTGAGTCCATAATATTAAAAATAATTTATCCTATAAATAAATATATTTAATAATAATGCAATAAGGTTTACAATCATGTGAGCAAATAATTAACTATAGAGAAATTAAGGTTGTTAATATTGTTGTATTGCATTGAAATTTTAAAATCTCCTATGACCACTTGTAAATAACAAGTATCCCATGTGCAAAATGTCTAAATTGTACAGAAACCCATATAAGTAATGAAGCACACAATATCATCATAATGGAAGCAACAATACATACCTATGCTAAACATTTGTGAGTTTAGCATAATTTAGTAATATCCACAACAAACCATATATTACAAACTGTACTAAACATTTACAATAAAGCATGTTGATATACAAACATTCCAATATATATATACATTACAAAGTGT
This sequence comes from Ananas comosus, assembly GCF_001540865.1. Taxonomy (NCBI): domain Eukaryota; kingdom Viridiplantae; phylum Streptophyta; class Magnoliopsida; order Poales; family Bromeliaceae; genus Ananas; species Ananas comosus. Next base: position 3,551,696 of record NC_033641.1, read on the forward strand.
ACCACACATGACTATGTATGCAATCAAAGAAATACAAATCTGCATATACCATGCAATCACATGTAATCATCGCAGTTTGGTGCAAACCCATTTATTATAATTCATTACAACTGACAATTTAAATAATTAACTTCTACTATTCCATAACTGATCTGTGATACTAGTTTGAAGATCGTCGCCCTCGTGTGAGTCTGATGTGCCGCCGAAATTACTCGGGTCTTCCTCTTCATCCTCTGAAGGCGATGAGTCAAGGTCTGCAGTAAAATATCTATCATTTTCTCGGTGTCGTCGAATAAAGTTGAGTATCACACAACATGCCATACTAATCAGACATTGCACTTTATAGGGGAATGGAGTTGCATGATTTAGGATCTTGAAACGCTTCCTCAAGATGCTGAAAGTCTTCTCTACAATATTTCTTAATTGAGCATGTCGCTGATTATACAAGTCCCGCGGACTTCAACGTGTGCGGCCACATGTATTACCATCAAATTGACTAAGATGGTATCTCTCTCCGCAATATGGTGCAAGGAATTTATCCGTATTTGCACATCCAGAATCTATCAAGTAATATTTGCCTTCGAATATTGTCGACAAATGCAAGTCTCAATAACAATGTATGATTATTCAAAAGTATTTATATTATAATATACAAAGCAAAATATGTGGCACATACTTTCTGGGACAGTAAAACCTCCACTTTCGCAAGCGCATCTTAATACTCTCATATCAGCTACTGAACCTTCTCATCCTATACATACAAATAGAAATACATGATTGAATGATATAGGAGCCATAATATTCTGTGATGTAAACCCTTTGCGACACTGAAGCCGTGGTTGTTTGCTCTTTCGGACGACCACCGGAATACGCATACCATCCACTGCACCTATTGAATTCTAAAAATCATCAAGCAACATAATAATCAATTAGTAACAAATAATAGGTAATAAGGATGGTGAGATAATATATAACTTCTACTCTATCTTGAAAGGATGAAAATTAGAATTATCCCTAATTCTTGGATGCATTGCAGCATTACTCGATGGCAGAGTTACGTAATAATCTTTCAGCATCACAATTCTGCGAAGCACATTGTTAAAATGTCGACTAATAGTTTCTCCTGACTGTTTGAAAAGTTTCTGCAAGCACCCTATTTGCAACCCCATGCCCTACACAAAAAAGAAAAATTGCTAACTGTTCGTCGGCAGTCATATTCCTTGTGCTATTTATCAGCCCTCTTCCAACAAGCTCATCGTGGAGAGCAATGAATGCAGTGGTCGTGTCACGCCCCGGGACCGGCGGAGGCCCTCCCGGTAGCGTGCCCAGACCCGCCATATGTCTACATATATAAGGCGTCTACAACAACAGTGGAAATAAAAGCAAGAAATAATCTATATCTAGAGATATCAGAGCAAGTATGATTCTATCATCTATAAAGAGAATACAAAGATCACAACTTACCATAGAAGTAAAACAGTAAAAGTAAGACATAAAGTAGTACAATGTCTGTCTCTAGTACAAAAATGGTGGTCTCTATACATATACGGGTACAACCCTCGACCTCTTACAAAATAAAGTAACGAGAGGTAGACCACCTATCAAATCGTCCTTGAAGGAAGCTAGCTCGAAGCAACTCCCTTCCCGCGGTCCCTAGCCTCTCCCGGCGTTGAAGGCTCTGAAAAACATCGAGAAAAAAGGGCGTGAGAACTATAATTTATAGTTCCCAGTGGGCAATTACTGACTCCAGCTCAAGCTCCACTAGGCCCCAAAGAGAAGGGTAAGTAACGACAATACTAATAAGCAATAAAGAGCGAGTATAAGAACTGCTGAAAGAAAGCATAAATAAAATGCTATACTACTATGTCTCAAGTAAGCATGATGTCAAAGTATAGTACATCTACTCTATCATGGTAAGTATGTCCAAAGCATGACTATTAAGTTCCAATCATAACCGACAAGTAAGCATCTCGGTGCAGTATGTCAATACATAGGGAATGAGCTCTATCAAGCAACCAAGTATACTACAATATCCCAAAGCTATGTCGTGAGCATGTCAAAGTAATCCAACTACTAAGTCTATCTAGTAGTGATCATTCATTCTCAACACTGTGTCGATTTCCATTTCCAATTAAGGACCTACCAAAGGTAGTCCAGCTTGTGCCGCCTAAGTGCCTGTGGTAGCCCAACATCCCTACTCTTGGGATGTGTCTGTCCCACTCGACCCCGTAGGCTTCTCAATACCGCACGAGCGAACATAGGTCGCGTAGGCTAACTCCGGAGTGCCGGCTTGTAGGAAGCGACACTCACAAGCATGTGTGAATGAGCACAAATGGCAAGCAAGCATAGTCAGCGTCTCACGTATCCAATCATCATGTCTCTAACATGGTATAGTCACTAGTATCCCGAAGATCTAGTTCTAAATCACAAAATGAAGTTCCAATGTTCTCGAGGTCTAGTGCCCCTTTATGATACTTAGACATTCAATACTTAAGCATGTTCCACATTCCTCAATGGCCCTATCCACTAGGTTCACACATGTCCCGAGCTCAATGCCGCTTGATGACATTAGCTCTCTAATTCACATAATGTTCTAGTCCGGTGCCCCTATATGGCAATTTTCTTATCTTTCATGTCTCAATTAAACTTAAGTTTAAATGCATGAAGCAAACTCATTTTCATTATAAGGAACATGGCCCAACATAAGAATGCTAAATAATCAAACATAAGCTTCATATACAACTCTCTACTATATAGGAGTCCAAAATTGCATTATATGTAACATAGGCATTTTAAGCATTCTAAAATTTACAATAAATACATATAACAAAAATATGCATGCTTTTTCATTTTACAACACTTAAATCATCAACAATGAGATTTTCTCATTGTGTGGCTAGGTCAAACCCACCGAACCGTCACGTAGTGCCTCGTTTTGCCGAACAAAGTTGTCCACGAGTCTCCAAATACCCTAAAAGTATTGAGCGAAGAGATATACGAGCATTACGATCAACTATAAGATCAAACATTAACCAACAAGGCAAAAGGGCTAAAATCTCACCTAGGGTGGAGAAAAACTCTCACAAGCTTCAAAAGAAGGCTAAGATCCTTCCAATCCAACCCAAAGGAGTGCTCTAATCCAAATAATTTAGCCCCAAAAGCCCTAGAATCAAAATGCCCAAAATAAACCCTAAAGCAACCAAACTATCAAAAAGCAACAAAACTCAAATCTAGAGGAAGAGAATGAGCTACTAACCTCTTAGAAGCTTCCAACAAGGTTCCAAGTTCACCAAGTGTGGAGATCTTCCTCCTCTCAAGCCCCAAACCCAAGCTCCAAAGGTGGAAATGTCTTCAACACTCAAAAAGGAGCAAAAAGAGAGGTTTTAATCTCTCTAAATCCAAGTAAAAACCAAGAAAATCAAAGGGGAGAGTGTGGAGGGCTCCCTTACCTCTCCTCTTGCTGGTCCCAAGCTCAGGAGAAGTCCCAAGGGCGTGGGGGATACATATAGAGAGCCACATTTGCAAAAAACACCCTACAGTTCAAACTGCTCAGATTCTGCCAAAGTGTACCGGTACACGGAAAAGTGTACCGGTACACATCCTACGAAAATGCAAACCCGAGGCTCGGGTTTGAAATTCGCCACAAGTGTACCGGTACAACCATCAAAAGTGTACCGGTACAAAATGTGTACCGGTATAGCCATCGACCTGTCACCGGTTACACCTCGTGCAGAAAGCAATCCGAGGGTAGCCTAAGTCCAACTCTTTAGTGACCTTAGCGCTACATAAAATACTACAATTCTCGGGATTCGAACCATAGGTCGGAACACTGTCAACGACCCACCAGAAAATCTGAAAAAACTCAGGACAGAGTTCAAACACTCGAACCTCGCAATTTGCAAAGATCCAGTGTGCTTCAGGTCGTCATTCGAAAATGATTGTATCCTCGATCGGGATGACCATTCAAGATATCACAAATCAATTAATGGCTAGTAAAAGGCATGGTATGACATTGCCGCTTATTATATGTATTACTATATGTCAAGTATCCTTGGTCAATGAGCATTACAAATACATAATCCCAATAGTCATCATCTTCATCTAATATTGTCATTAGATTGCTTATGACTGGTGAAGAAAACACAATGAAATATAACGACTCATCCATCACTGCTGCAAGAAATTCATATTCATCGCCACGATATTAGAATCATGTATACAGTTACATTGCATGACATGTATTCCCAATGCATGTAGTGAAAAGAACATAACTCACACAATTAACATGTAGTAAAAAACTAAATAAAACATAATATATGAAAATTCTTTACCTTAGCAATGCGATCTACCACATTTATCAAATTATGCGAAAAATAAGCATTACATGTAAGTAAAGACATGTCTAAAGGTCACAATTACATAAACAGTACTAAAACGTAACATACATGCAAAGATTAATGCTAAAATAACTAAACATAAACAGTAAGCGACGTCCACCAACATTTAACCCTTGTTCTACAAGCCAAGAAAATATTGCCTATATAAAATATTTTGCGTTGCAACTTGTTGTCAACTTACATGCATGCTTGCTCATCATGCATAGTCATAAAAACTTGACGATTCTTGTCGTCTCTTAACGCATCACCCGCTACCAAATTTTGCTCATTTGTCATCCCAAGCAGATTACACACACTTGTCATGCATGTATCGATCATAGGGATGCTTGCTCGATTGCTGACCTCACTTGGTAAATCTGTCGCACTAGATCTAGTTTTTATTTACCAAATCTCTGCTACCGCGTCACTCGCGGTATCACTTTTTTTGCGTCGTCCTCTAGATGACAGAAAACTGTAGCACCACTGTACAAGTTCCTGAAAACCTAGAAAGGTGGCATTTTTGGGGATGGCATCAAGTGGAACTTTACCAAGTTTCTTGTGGCTAAAAATGGAAAGGTTGTGGAGAGATATGCACCCACCACTCCACCCTTAAACATAAAGGTCTTTACCATCACACACTAAACACGCATCTATTATTATACATTTATTAACATCTACCCTTCTGAATTCTTTTTAATTTGATCTTGAGGACGTGCTCCGTGCATGCGTCCTGGATTATGGCGATGGATGGTTCTGATATCTACCGCTGGTGGAGTTTACCTATAATAACAGCTATCAGGCGAGTATCGGGATGGCACTGTCACGCCCCGAGGTCCCTTTTAGTTTGAAACACAGCGGAAAAGTGCCCAATTTTTTTTTTTTGAAAACCTGACCCCAGGGTATGCCAGATCCGCCACAAATACAGAAAATCCACTGTTCACACGGACAGAGTCTCCCCTATATTTGCACGGCGTCGCACAAGTACAACAAGTAAACCGGATACAACCACAACTAAATGAATATAGAGATAACTATACATTCATATATTCACCATTCACATCACAGATTTACATTCAATGTCTAACATAAATCCACAGAAAATCTTTTGAAAACTGTTTCCTACACGGAAACTTCTATCTTTTAAAAACGCTACCACGAGGGGTAGAAAACCTTTTATTTACGAAAACCATGAATCCTGTTTATTACCTTCACAAAGCCAAATCCAGATATAATAATTAACTGAAATACCAAAAACTTAACCATGATATGTCTAAGTTATACGAATAGAAATAAAGAGGATGACGACTAAACTGAACAAACCGGGTCGGAAGCTCTAACGACCGCTACAAACGTGTCTCACATCTCGTCTCAACCTCACTGCCCGCTTTACCTGAAAAATGGTGGGGGAGGTGAGAACATGTAAACATGTCTCCCCTCCCAGTGGGTACCGCAAGCCGAAGAAGGCGAGGAGTACTTACCAGATCAGAAAGAGATAAATAACATGGGTAAGTGAAATACAGTAGCAACGATAATGAACGAATGAGATATATATATATATATATGAAAGAATAACTACCGCTACTGTAATGAGAAACTGAAAGCATACAAGGATGTAAAAACTATAGTAGCAAGACAACTGTAAAGAAAGACTGTAAGTATACATGCAACAATCGCTACTATAGCTATATGCGTCAACCGGACGAGAAGTCCAAATATACCCAATCTGAAGACTTGGCCCTGTTGGTCCGCACGGCAGACCTCAAGCCTATGCCACTGCCACTCTACCTGTGTATAACCCAAGGTAGCCTATGGGCTCACAGGCTGCATATAACCCAAGGTAGCCTATCGGCTCATGGGTTGGCACACCCAACCACTTTTCCGGAAAAAAACACCCTCTTGCGGTGGATCAGACAGCTGGTGTTCGTAAAATGCGTACGAGTCTCGGGCGATCAATGCTGATATGCTCAAAAGCCAACCGTCGGCAACTAGCCGACAATCACTGCCCCTCGGGGCAAACCGACCAATAGGTCATCAAACTGTAAGGAAGCACTAGAACCGACCACTCAGGTCAACTAGGATGGAACAACTCAACATCCTCTCAAATGTATGCAAGTACTGCTCAATGTCAGCTAACTGTATACTCAAGAACCGACCAATAGATCACACGAATGTCACATCATGTATCACTGAAATCCAGAACTACCGTCAGCCACTAGCCGACAATCCAACCCCTCAGGGTACACCGACCTCAACGGTCATCGAACGACAGAAGTCAAGGAACCGACTGAATAGGTCACAAATATGAGATACAAGAACTGACCAACCAGGTCACTGATACGAAGTACGAGGACCGACCAACCAGGTCACTGATATCACATACAAGTAAACTACTCCACTCCTACACATGGTACTAAGTATGGAAACATCTGAGTAGAGTATATCCAAAACAACATGGGTGTTAGGCTCAACACTATATATGAAGATATATATATGCCAAATAATAATGAGAGTTAGGGTAAGAAACCATCACCGAGCGTGCACCACTGTACCGACTTCGGATCGAAGTACCCATCTGTAAGGATGTCGCGCATGTCTCCTGACTGCAAAAGAACGTCAACTGGACCTAAGGAAGGTCCACCAGGTTAGTGCCTAACCCACAACTAATAACCACAGTATCACAACTCCACAAACAATCCCACGGAGATCGATTTCCCGAAACCAATTACCGTAACTCGTCGGATGTCTCGAAAATCGCACCGGGACTCCGTCGGGACCCACGAACTGTTCCGGAACGCACCGACTCGTGCTACGAGTCACCCGCTGCCACTAAACACCATTAATCATGGGATTTGGCAGCAAACACAAGGATACATAACCAAACAACTATCGCCGGATAATTGTTCGGATCTAGGTTCCCGGAAGTGTCAATTTCGACACCGGAACCCACCGTCACTCACTCGTCATTTTCGAACCCTCGAAATGACACGAGTGACCAGCCAACAAGGCTCAGCGACTGAACAATCCACCACGAGGCACCGTCGGATGAATTCCGAATCGAAAACACGTTCCGTCGGCGGATTTCGCCGAAAAACGCTTCGAAAATCACTTTCCAATTTCCACAAAGGCTTGGGGCCTTGGACGATCAGTCCAGAGGTCACCCTCTGCTCATACATACTGCCAACAGCAGCCGCGACAAACCAAATTGCATAAAAGCCCTCCCGATAGCATGAAATCGCGTTATTTCATGCGATTTTCGGGCTTTTATGGTCCGATCGTGCAATCCGATAACCTTCCTGCTCCGTCGAGACACCCGCCAACAGGTCTCGGCATGCCGGAGGCCATGCTCACTTTTCGGAGCACTGCCAGCCCTGTGGCAAGCGCACGAGCGACGCGAGCGTTAATGAAACAGCGGGCACAGCGCCTAAGTCGCGTCTAACTCGCTAACCAGGGCATCTCTGACCCTGACGGAGGTGAGCACGATGTTCAGCACGAATCCAAGATCATCGTGCTCACTTTCCGAGGTGTCGGGGAATCATCGGATCACCGGAAAGGTGACCGAAAACTCATATAGTGTGTTGGAATTAACAAAACAGCCTTACCGGAGCAGTGAGAGCTAAGGTTGGTCGCCGGCGGCCGGACGGGGTGCGCTCCGGCAAGGGACGGGTGCGGCCGGTCAGTGCGGTCCGACGCACCTGATCGCCGGCGGCGGGAGGCGGCCGATGGCGCAGCGGCAGAGATCAAACCCGGCTACTAGTTCTCGGGTTCAAGGGCTCTGGCGGGCGGGCGGCGGCCGGAGGAGCTCAGGGCGACGGCGATCCGTCGCCGGAGGCCAAGGGAGGGACGGTGCGCCCCTCAGTGGGCGACGGCGACACGCAGATGCCAAGGGGGCTCGACCTCGGCCCGCACACGGTCTGGGCGACCGCAAGAAGCCTGAGCGGCGGCCGGAGGCTTCGGGGACGACGGCGATGGTGCGCGGGGAGTCACCGGCGGCCAAAGGGTGGCGGCACTGCCCGATCCAGCTAGCAGATGCTCGCGGGTCTCGAGCTAAGGCGAGCTCGGCCTAACTGGGGCTAGGTTGGCCGCAGGGAGCTTGGGCGGCGCAGGTAGCGCACGGAGGCGGCCGGGGTCAGCGGGGGCGGCGTCGGAGGGTTCAAGGAGGACGATGATATCAGTCCTGAGCGGCGGCGGTGCGAGGAGAAGAAGGTTTCTTAGCCTCGGCCTGAACTGCTCAAAGTTGGCCGCGGCTTGCCATGGCGGCGGCGGTGGCGCTCGGGGGCGGCGGCGACGGATAGGGATGGTCGCCGGATGTCCGGGCTCGGCCAAGGGTGGAAACCCGAGAGTGCATGTTGGTCCCTGAGCTCGGCGGCCATGGAGGGAGACGGTTAGGTAGAGAAGATGGTGGAGGAGAGGCCATCCAGCTTTTCCGGCGGCCGGGGAGGCTTGCCGGCGGCTGGGGCACGAGCACAGCTAGGGCACCAAGGTGCTGGTGATGGCTGGGGCACAGCTGAGGCAACTGGTCAGCTAGGGTTAGGGTTTCCCTTAAGAAACCCTAAGTACAACTTTTATACAAAAGGCTAGTTTGCATTAAAGTCCCTCCAAACTGATTATTTGCAAATCAGTCCTTCACAGCGCAAGTATTTTACATGTATGCACCTCCTCGTCCGATTTCGCGCGATTCGGTACATAAAATATTACGACTTTTGCGAAGTTTCCGATTTGTCACCTTAGACCCCTCTGTGGAGAATTTGCAATTTCCGAAGATTGGTCGGTCAGATTTCCGAACAGATTACGCCAGCGCGTTCAGCACGCCTGGGCATCGAACTCACAATTTTGTGTCACTTGATATGATCGCCGATTTGCAAAGAAATCCATCCACTCTCCAATTATCAAAACTACGCATAAATACATATAATACATGTAATTTTAGATTTCTCAAAATCCGTGCGTCAGATCTGAAATCCATCAGCACCAATGGTTCTAGAATAGCTGAACCGATCAAAACGAGCTATTGGATCGCTATGAACGGAGTCCGATACGCACTGAAAGCCAACTCTACTCCGTGGCCTCTCCAGAAAATCGGAGTTACTATTCACTTTAAGTGAAAACTAATAATCGCGTAACTTCTCCGTTCTAACTCGTTTTCTCCTGAAACTTGACGAGTGCTTATATAATTAAATTACACACAAAAACATCGTCAACAGAGAGTTTAGTTGCACTGCCAAAATCTCAGTCCTTACAGGCACCGTACGAGGCTTTGTATGGGCGTCGATGTCGGTCTCCTATCTGTTAGGACGACGTCGGAGAACACCGGTTCATCGGGCCAGACTTAGTGGAGGATATGGAGGCAAAGATCCACATTGCGAGAGAGCAGCTTTTGACTGCACAGAGTCGACAGAGGAGCTACGCGGATCAGCGGAGGCATGACCTAGAGTTTCAAGTCGGTGAGCATGTGCTGCTCAAGGTGTCGCCATCCAGGGGGATCAAGCGGTTCGGTTTGCGGAACAAGCTCAGTTCGCGATTCGTGGGACCGTTTGAGATCCTGGAGCGCGTCGGTTCGGTAGCATACAGATTGGCTCTTCCTCCGAGTCTCGCTCGGGTGCACAATGTCTTTCACGTGTCCATGCTTTGGAAGTACATTCTGGATCCGTCCCACATCATCAACCGGACGTCTATTCAACTGCGGGAGGATCTGATCTATGATGAGGCTCCGTTGCGCATTTTGGCACGTGAGGTGAAGCAGTTGCGAAACAGGAGCATTCTGTATGTTAAGGTTCAGTAGGAAAATCATGAGGAGCGCGAGGCTACGTGGGAGCTTGAGTCCTCTATGCGGGAGCGATATCTGCAGTTGTTTGCGGGGGGTGCTTGATTTAAGTTTCGGGGACGAAACTTCCTGTAAGGGGGGAATGATGTAATATCTGAGATTTTGACAGTATAACTAAACCCTTTGTTGACGACGTTTTTGTGTGTAATGTAATTACATAAGCACTCGTCAAGTTTCAGGAGAAAACAAGTTAGGATGGAGAAGTTACGCAACCGGTACTAATCACTTAAAGTGAATAGTAACTCCGATTTTTCAGATAAGCCAATGAGTGGAGAAGGCTTCTGGTGCGTATTGGACTCCGATCTTAGTGATCCAATAGCTCATTTTCGACGGTTCGACTATCCTGGACCCAATGGCACTGACGAATTTGGGTTCTGATGCACGGTTTTCGAGAAAAAGAGTTTTATTGGATCTATATGTATAGGTATGGTTTTAGGAGATTGGAGAGGGTTGGTTTTGTCGCTAATCGACGACCGAATCGGACAAAATGAAATGCTAGATTCGATGCCCTAGTCGTGCTGAATGCGCTGGCGCGATCCGATCAAAAATCCGATGAATAGAACTTCGAAAAACGTGAAAAGTTTGCTGAGGGGTCGAAATCGGCAAAACGAAAAATCTGAGAAAAGGCTAATATTTTATGCGCCGTTTTGTGCGAATTCGAACGTCGAGGGACTTGTGTGCATAATACACGTATTTACAGGGACTAAGTTGAAATTAATGAGCAGGGGTGGACTAAATTGCATTTGTGCCAACTAATATATAAGCTAAAGATCTAGGGTTTCCATGAGAACCCTAACCCTGGCTGCCCTAGTCTACCCAGCTAACCCTAGCCGTCCCACCTCCTCCCTGCCCTCGCCGTGCACACGCCTCGGCCGTCGGCAAACTGCTCCGGCCGTTGAAAAACTTCTCCCCGGCCTTCCACTATTTTTTCTCTATCCATCTTGCCTACTTCTCGGCCGCCGAGTTGTGGGAGTCATCTACACCCTTGGAGTCGTCATCCCCTGGCCGAGACCCACCTTCGGTGTCGTCCCCGCCGGCCCCCGCCGTCCACGCGCTCCGCCGGCGCCGCTGGTGCAAACCGCGGCCAGCCTAGGTCAGCTTGGGCTGAGCTTGGTTAAACTCGAGACCCGAGTGCAGTCGCTGCCCTAGGTCGGCCACCCCGCCTCCCTCTGGCCGCCGGCACCCCCCCGCGCGCCATCGCCGCCGCCCCCGTGGCTGCCGGCCGCTGCTCTCACTCTCTGCGGCCGCCCAGACTTTGGGCGGGCCGAGCTTGAGCCCGCGGGGTCACCGCGCACTGCCTCTGCCCACCGTCGGTTGCGCCGTGCTCCCTCGGCCTCCGGCGACCTTCCGCTCGCCGCCTCGTCGTCTCCGAATGCCGTCGGCGACCGCTCGTGCACCCTGCGGCCGTCCAGAGTTGGTGCAGGCCGAGGCGGAGCTACCTCGGCCATCGCGCATCGCTGCCACCCACAGCGGGGCGCACCGCCCTCCCTTGGCCTCTGGCAACCGGTTGTCGCCGCCCCGGAGCTCCCCCAGCTGCCGCCCGGCCGCCGTCGCCTTTGAACCCGAGGGTAAGCTTGCGGGTTTGATCTCTGCTGCCGCGTCACCGGCCGTCTCCCGCCGCCGGCCAGCAGGTTCCACGGCCCCCACTGACCGGCTGCACCCGTCCCCAGCCGGAGCGCCCGCCGTCCGGCTGCCGGCGACCAACCCGTGCTCCCACTGCTCCGGTAAGGCCGTTATTAATTTTATGCACACTGTTTAGGGCTTCCAGTTGCCTTTTCGGCGATCCGAAGGCACCTCGATAACTGTGAAAGTGAGCACGATGATCCTTGTTTCGTGCTGAACATCATGCTCACCCCCGTTGGTGTCAGAGATGTTCCGGTTTGCGAGTTAGACGCGATTTAGGCGCTGTGCGCGCTGGTTCACTGAAATTCGCGTCGCTCGCGCGGCCACCATAGTGGCCGGCAGTGCTTTGAAGGGTGAGCACAGCTTCCGGCACGCCGAGACCTGTCAGCGGGTGTCTCGGCTTGGCAGAAAGATTATCGGTTTGCGCTGTCGGACCATAAAAGCCCGGGAATCACATAAAATAATGTGATTTTATATAATTGGAAGGGCTTTTATGCAAATGTGTTTGTTGTGGTCGTTGTTGGCAGCATGTGCGGGCAGTGGGTGACCTCTGGACTGGTTGTCCATGGCCCCAAGCCGTTCCGGAAATCAAATATTGATTTCCGATGCGTTTGTCAGTGAAATCTGCCGATGGAACGTGTTTTTGGTTTGGAATTCTTCCGATGGTGCCTTGTGATGAATTGTGTCATCACTGAGCCTTGTTGGCTGGTCACCCGCGTCGTTTCGAGGGTTTGAAAACGACGAGTGAGCGACGGTGGGTTCCGGTGTCGAATTGGACACTTCCAGGAACCCGGATCGGAACAATTATCCAACGATAATCATTTCGGAGTGAGTTAGTGTCTTTGCTGCCAAGTCACACGAAGATATGTGTTTAGTGGTAGCGGGCGACTCGTAACATGAGTCGGTGAGTTCCGGGACAGTTCGTGGGTCTCGGCGGAGTCCCGGTGTGATTTTCGGGACTTCCGGCATGTTCGGCAATTGGTTTTGGGAGACCGATTCCCGTAGGTTTGTCGGTGGGGATGGTGAGAAGCGTTTTGTGTTCGTGGGTTGGATTCTAATCCTGTGGACCCTTCGTAGGTATGGTTGTTTCGTCTCCGCAGTCAAGAGACCAGTATCAGATACGTACATGTGGGTACTTCGATCCGAAGTCGGTACAGTGGTGCACGCTCGGTGATATCCTCTAACGTTTGTTCTCCTACTGTTATTATTGCTTATTATATATTGAGCCTTGAACCCATGTTGTTTTCGTTATACTCTACTCGGTTGTTTCCATGTTTATTATCATGAGTAGGAGTAGAGTAGATTTATCTGCATATGATATGTGTGACCTGGTTGGTTCTCGTATTTCACATCTGTGACCTAGTTGGTCGGTTCTCGTATTTCACATCCGTGACCTTGTTGGTCAGCTTATTCGGTTGGACTATTTGATGACCTATACGGTCGGTGTGCCCTGAGGGGGCAGGATAGTCGGTTGGTTGCCGACGGTTGGCTATTGAGCATATCAGCATTGATCGCCACTGCTCGTACGCATTTCACGAATACCAGTGGTCTGATCTACCGCAAGAGGGCGTTATTTTTCGAAAAAGTGGTTGGGAGTGCCAGCCCGTGAGCCCAAGAGGGGTTATATGCTTTCAGACCCAAGAGCTTATGCTGGGGTCACAGGCCTGAGGTGTTGTGGACCAATATGACTTGTTTCGGTTTAGAGCTGTTGTGGCACAAGCCTGAGGTGTTGCAGACCAATATGGCTGTTCCAGATTGGGTATTTTGGACTCGTTGTCCGTTGATGCATACATACAGTAGCGGTAGTTGTTCTTTCATATATATATATATCTCATTCGTTCATTATCGTTGCTACTGTATTTCACTTACCCATATTGTTGTTTATCCTCCTTTGCTGGTGAGTACCCCTCGTCCTCGTCGGCTTGCGGTACCCACTGGGAGGGGAGACATGTTTACATGTTCTCACCCCCCACCCCCATTACCGGTGACGTTGCGGGTCCCAGTGGGACGGTTCGTGAGGAGCACGCCTAGTGAGCGTTAGAGCCACCGTCCGGTTTTTGGTTTAAACTCTAAACTCTGCTTTCATTAAATAATTGACTTAGAAAGTTTAAATGGTTCAGTATCTTATTATATTTGAATATTCGGGATTTCAGTTGATTTTGGGAATGTAATAAAGAATTTATGAAGTTTCGTGAAATAGAAATGGTTTTCTACCCCTCGTGGTAGCGTGTTTTAAAAAGAAAGAGTTTTCGTGTGTGAAACAGTTTTAAAATGTTTTCTCGTGGTTTTTGTAACTTAGTATTTCAAAACCAGTTTCTGAGTAAGAAATATTTTAACTAATAGTTGTGGTTTTATGATTAGACTCTGAATGCGAATCTGTTATGAATGGTGTATGAATGTATAAATGTATGAATGTTTGTATATTCAGTTGTGGTGGTTGTATACTGTTTATGTATCTTGTACTTGTGTAACGCCGTGCAAATACAGGGGAGACTCTGTTCATGTGAACAGTGGACTCCCTATATTTGTGGCGGATCTGGCATACCCTGGGGGTCAGGTTTTCAAAAAAAAAATTGGGCACTTCCGTTTTGTTTTAAATCAAAATGGGACCCCGGGGCATGACATTCTTCCCTTTCCTTTCCTCTTCGTCTTCCCTCGTGGTTTACTGTATGCCTTCGATCACTAGGTTTGGCAGCCATCGACAGATCTGGTGCCACCGGATCTCTTACATCTTGGCTACGGCTACCTCCTCTTCCTCCGAAGCAAGCCTTTGTCTCGCCTCGTGCGCCTTTCGGCTTCGTCCTACTTCTCAAGTTGCTGTATGGCTACCATCGGTTGATTTCGGGCCTTTCAGTTGAAGCATAGACACCAGATCCACTAGATCTGGATCCATTTTACACAAGAGAAACCCTTGTGTGCAGGTTTGACTTGCCTCCTGTTCCTACGACACCCTCCACCTGCGCAGGACCCTCTCTGTGGCCTTGCGTCTCTCCAAAGCTGTGCTCTTACTTTCCTACATCCCTTACTGCTTCTTGTTGCTGCTCGAGCTGCCGTACGACTGAGCTCCTTAGCCGTTTCCTCCCTTCCCCTGACCACTAGGTGCAGATCTCGTAGATCTGACTCTATTCGTGTAAATTTTGTTAATTTTGCAAGTATTTTTTGTTGGCGGCGTCGCCACTTCATCTTGAAGCCCCTATTGTTTAATAGGTAGAAGGCCATAGAGTCTGGATCTCGTGGATCCTGCTTGATCTTTGTGCGGCCTACGCATTGGAGATCATTTTCTTGCCTCCCCTGTTTAAGGTGTCCTGATCTGCTAGCATAAGGTTTGGTCTAACCAAGGTTTCATTGCTCTTATGTTTGCTCTACCTTTTTATGCTTGGAGGATATATTATTTACTCATTTGCATGATAGTATTGTAAGGCACTGTATCCTCTCTTCATTCATGGTCACTATATGCTGTCCCTAATAATGTGAACCCTGTGTAAGTATGTTGGATTTTAACTGTGATGTATAAGATTGTCAGAAAGTACTAAGATGGACTGTAGAATTGAAAACAGGACTTTGTATGGCAATGAAGGATGCGAAAGATGATTTTGGCGATGATGACAATTTTCAGAAGCATTTGATGGATGGCATGGATCTACAATTCAATGCACCCCCATGCTCTTTGGAAACCACTTTGAGCCTCATGACCTAAAAGACCACCATAAAATGCAGATTTTTGTCTCATTAAAATCTCTTTCTAGTGCATCCTTCGTATGTAATCAGTTCTAGTTGTCACATGGCTTTTATAGTGGACCGTTTGTCTTTCTAGTGCATCCTTCGTATGTAATCAGTTCTAGTTGTCACATGGCTTTTATAGTGGACCGTTTGTCACTTGTATTTTATTGTAATAAGTTGCTACTACTACTTCAGTTTTGGAAATAGTCTTGCAAGTGTTTGGACATAGTCAAACATATATATGCTTAGCTGCTACTATATGTCTGATGTTGTGTGCTTGCCACGTACACATATTTATTTGTGTTAATCCACATGAACGGTTTTTGGTGAAGTGATATTTTCTTGAACTACAGATGTCTCCTGTCAAGAAATCATCTACCTTAGTTCATAAGAAAGGTGTGGTGTTCGAAAGCACACCAACTGAAAATTTACAGATTGACGGAAGTAGTAGATTGCATAACCAAACTTGGAAGCAAACTCCAAATTGGACACACAGTTTAGATGCAAGCATGCTAAGTTGGCTGACAGAAGAAAACGTTTTAGGAAACTACATCAATGGGTCTTTCACAAACGTTATGTGGACTAGGATAATAATCGATCAACTGTAGGAACAATATGAACCTAACAAAAGAGCAAATAAAGAATCAACTTAAAGTTCTAAAGAAAACTTTTATGTATACAATTGTCTTGCAAATAAGAGTGGGTAGGGATGGGATTATGTCCACAACATTTCCATGGCTGGTGACCCAAGTGACTGGGATGCAATAATAGCGGTACAATTTAATGACTTTCATTTCAACTTATTATTACACTAGATTCTTACTTTTATTTTCATAATTGTATTAATCTTTGTTCAAGAGAATCCGACGTATGCAAAATGCAAGGATAAACTCTTTCCAACCTATAAGGACATTGCGTTCCTTACTGCAAAGACAACGGCTACAGGAAGATATGGTTTTTCATCAGGAATGGCGGCAGCCCCTATAATAAATAGCTCATCCTCATCATCTCCTGGTGAGGATGAAAGTATAATTGGAGAGAGCGTCTACATTCAATCTCCAACCTACTCCCTTCAAAGCAAAGTCATCTGGCTCGGCTTTCAATGCCAATCCCAAAAGCAGTAATATCTCATGGTCCCCTAGCCCTACCATTGTTCCCACCACTCCCACAGCCTACCAATCCTCCACGAAAACACCATTTACTTCAATCTAGCAAAAGAATGAACATGAGATGAAAAAGGAGTTTGTGTAGTACTAAGATATCTATAGAGGACAATAGAGTATAAATAATAACTTCTAATTCAACCTTTTTGTAGACATGTAGTTTCTTGTAGGAATATAGCTTTGCTTATGTTAATTTAGCTCAAAGATGAGGGATTGAAATAGAACAAGGGGAACTCTCTCTTTTTTCTTTTTCTTTTTTTCAATTTCTAGGGAAAGCCATGGAATGATTCCCTATGGGAACGTAAGCATACTGGTATTCAGAAATTTCTCTCTACAATATGTTCAAGTATCTGTTTTAGGACATAATGATGTTTTTTCTTAGGAATGAAAGGTAGGTACTCTAAGATGAAATGTCTAAATTGTAAAACATTGACTGATGCTACTGCTGTTGTTACATATCAATTAGAAAATGTCTGTTTATCATTACCTTATCAAAGATCGGAAACTCAGCTTTGAACATAGTGCATGCAACTTCTTTAATTTCCTCATTACTTCCCGGTCCCTGACCAGCAAACTAGTTGAATGGAAATGCTAACAACTCAAATCCTGAGAAAATAAGATTTTATTGTTTCACTCACTTGATTTTTCTTTTTTTTTTTTTTGCAGGAATTTTCAAAAAAGAGGTAGGTTTGGTGTTTAATTCGGAGTGGATTCATTAAATAACAAGAAGAACTCAGTAGAAAACTTTGATTTCATATGGATTTTATTTCTCTTAGATTGAAAACTTCTTTGAATAAAACTTTTGATTGGCAATTCTATTTTTACTGTGCAAACCCTAATTGATTAAATGATTTGACTTTTCTTGTTTGACAATCGTCGTATGTAATCAAATTTAAATTTGTTTGAATGATGAATTTGTTCTTATATCTCAATTTAAAGAGTCTTAAAATCTTGTTTAGTTCGTTTTTAATTTTATGTTTTATATTTTGGATTGGATTCACAATAATTACGAAACCGGCGTTATAAATTTACTAATTTATACTAGCGCTTTTTATTATATTTAGTAGCGGTCAGAGAAGCGTTACTAAAATTATTATCTTCTCCAACGGTTGTGAACTGTCGGTAAAGACTTTTAGCGACAGAGATCTAACAGCAGTTATAAAATTTTTCCCGACGGTTTTACAAATGTCGGGAAACATTTTTCCAGCGGTTCTAGAGACTTTTCCCAGCGGTTTTGACCGCTAGCTTCTAAAACCTAATTTTTTTTGTAGTGTAATTATGAACTAGTGACTTATACTTGACATAGTAAACATGAACATGCATGTAAACTAATATTGGCTTATAGTTGAACGTTTATGTAAACGGACATTGGCATATAACTAGATAAATGAATTTAGAATATCATGTATTTGATTTAGAGTTGTTGTTAGACTCTTGGGTTTAGTTGCTCACTTTGTATATTTTTTTTATGGATCTCTTTGCGATAGAACTTCAGTGACTTTATATTACTCGCTCTGATTGCCTTGTTAGGACTTNGATTGAGAAATGGGTGGTTACGATGATGTGGGCCCGTAGGGTTGAGTGAGTGGTTAGTTGAATAGTATAATCTAATGGGTAAAAATAATCAAAGGGTTAAATCTAACGTTGGAAAACTCGATAGCACCAAATCCTTGGTGCTATCTATAGATATGCTAGCCTGATTCTATCTATATATATCTAGTATATATGCTACTATACTATCAATAGTACCATGTTCTTGGTGCTATTGACTTTTTTAGCCGTTGGATTGAGTAGATGTGCGGTTAGGATGATAGTGGTCTCCCTAGGGTTGAGTGGGTGGTTGGTTTAATAGTATAATCTAACGGGTGGAAATGATCAAAGGAGTTGATCTAACGGTAGAAAACTTGATAGTACCAAGTGCTTGGTGCTATCGATAGTATAGTAGCCGGACTCATATATATATATATATATATATATATATATATATATATAGCAAGGCTCCTATGCTTTCGAAAGTACGGAAGCCTCCGTACTTGTAAGTTGTTTTCAATAATGGGACATCCGATTCGGCGATCAGTTCTGTTAGACATGATATACGCTATTAGAACTACCTAGAAACCAAATTTCATAATTTTTTGACTTTGTTTATCTAGTAAACAAGTAGCCTCAAAATGAACGGCTGAAAATAAAAATTTCATAAAAAATAGTGATAAAGACTAAAATTTCAAATCGGAAGTATTGGTCTTACTATTGATGTTAACGTAGAATTTTCTATTAAATTTTCATCTAATTTGGATACTTCTACACCGTTGAACTTGAAAATGTGCCACATCGGCCGTTAAAATAGTCATTTTTGAGACCTTTTGATCGCTTGGTAAATAATGTCAAAAAATTATAAAATTTGGTTTCTAAATAGTTCCAATATGGTAGATTATACTTAACGGAGCCGATCGTCGAATCGGATTTCCTATCATCGAAAACAACTTACAAGCACGGAAGTCTCCGTACTTTCGAAAGTATAGGAGATATATATATATATAGTCCTGCTGCTATGCTATCGATAGCACCAAGCACTTGGTGCTATCAAGTTTTCTGCCGTTAGATTAACTCCTTTGATTATTTTTACCTGTTAGATTATACTATTCAACCAACCACCCACTCAATCCTAGGGAGCCCACATCATCCTAACCGTACATTCCTCAATCCAAGGGCTAAAAAAGTAATAGCATCAATAACATTGTGCTATTGATATATATATATATATATATATATATATAGATAGAGTCCGGCTGGGGTACTATCGATAGCACCAAGGATTTGGTGCTATCGAGTTTTCCAACGTTAGATTTAACCCTTTGATTATTTTTACCCATTAGATTATACTATTCAACTAACCACTCACTCAACCCTACGGGCCCACATCATCGTAACCACCCATTTCTCAATCCAAGGGCTAAAAAATCAATAGCACCAATAGCTTGGTACTATTGATAGTATTTCAGTCTAATTATATATAGAGTCCGGCTAGGGTACTATCGATAGCACCAAAAATTTGGTGCTATCGAGTTTTTCACCGTAAGATTTAACCTTTTGATTATTTTTACCCGTTAAATTATACTATTCAACCAACCACTCACTGCCAAGAATTGTAGAGAGAGATTTTTAATATTTTTTAAGTGAGACAGTGTGACGAGTTGTCAAATTTACTTTGCATCTATAAATTAAAAATCTACCTTAATAAAAAATAAAATATATTAGTCAGAATCTCAAAGCTACAGTGGACGTTGAATTTTAGTTTACTTGAGGTCCATAAAAGAGAATAAGATGCTCTTCAATTATTATTATCAATCAATTATTATTTCGGTAAAAAACAGGATAAAAGAAAAAAAAAAAAGAAGA
>NC_033641.1:3572193-3574286 GCF_001540865.1 Ananas comosus
ATGTTTTGAAATTTAAATTTAAATTTTAAATTTCAAATTCTATCTAAATTTTAAAATTTAATTTTAAATATAAGATTTTTAAAATTTGAAATTCAAATTTAAATTCAGAATGAACATTAAAAATTTAAATTTAAAATTCTAAAATTCAATTTATTTTTGTACAAATTTAAATTTTAAAAATTCAAATTTAAAATTTTAATTTAAAATCAAATTTTAAATTATTTTAAAATAATATTTAGTAAAAATATTAATATATGCAAGTATCAAAAAATTTTTGCTAAATATATTTAGAAAATCACTTTAGAAAAATCACTTTTATCTAATTAAAGCTCAGCCAAACGCTCTACAGTTTTTCACCAAAATCAATTCTTCAAACCAAAATCACTTCTGCAGAAATCACTTTTACAGAAGCTTGGCCAAACATGCCCGTACATATACGTAGGTCAAATAATTTGTAACTTGAGAAGACATATATTTCTCATGTTTTTGTTTTTTGTTGTACCTTTTTTTTTATATAATTTCATAAATGTAGGTGAGGATGTAAACTATTGAGAATATTGAAATATATATTAGCTATAATAATTGCAATTAAATTTTAAAAATTGAGATAGAGTTGTGTATTAGCCGGCCGCCGTACATTTGCGAGGGATGATACTTACTAGTATTACATTGGACGTGCACCTGCTGGATATACATATACATATAATAAGGTAATTAGATCTCTCGGGTACGTAGACGCCTTCTTTTGAGAGCGCTCCGCTTCTTGGTGGACCAGGTCCAGGCAATCATAATTTTCTCTTTTATTTTTTTATTTTTATTTTCCTTCTTCTTCTTCGAAGGAAAGTGATCTGGGGGACTTGCATGGGAGGGTAGATACGTACGTACGTACGTACGTAGTTGTATTCTCCGGCAGGTGTGAACAAGTACGTACGTTACGTTCTTTTCCAGTGGCCAGCTATATAGCTAGCTAGCTAGGTAGCTTCTCTAGTCGCTAGAGCTGTGGCTGCGCGAGACAGTAATCGATCGATCGAGGCCCGGCCCCCCGACAAAAGCAGCTTTTCTCTTAAATAACGTTCCGGAAGAGAAACAGGAAAGAAGCAAGGCTCCATCTCAACGTAACGTACGCTAGCTTTATATAAAATTGAACCCACCATGCATATATATTAATGGTCAACGACAATATATATTTAACCCTATTATAAACGTCAATTTTATATATATATATATATATATATATATATATAATTGAGCTCCTATGCTTTTAAAAGTAAGTTATTGGTGTTTGTAAATTTTTAGCCATTAGATTAAGAGATATGCGGTTAGGATGATGTGGACCCCTTAGGGTTGAGTGGGTGGTTGGTTGAATAGTATAATCTAATAATTAAAAATGATCCGATGAGTAAATCTAACGGTAAAAAACTTACAAGCACCATAGCTGGACTATATATATATATATAGAACTAGGCTGAAATACTATCAATAATACAAAACTATTAGTGCCATTGATTTTTTAGCCTTTGGATTGATAAATGGGTGGTTAGAATGATGTGGGCCCTTTAGGGTTAAGTGAGTGGTTGGTTGAATAGTATAATCTAACGGGTAAAAATAATCAAAGGGTTGAATCTAACGGTGGAAAACTCGATAGCACCAAATCCTTGGTGCTATCGATTGTACCCCAGCTGGACTCATATATATATATGCTTATTATTTTTCTTCTAAAATATTATTATATCATCGTGTATTTTATTTTTACTTCAAAATAAATTTTGATTAGTTGTAAAGAAGGTGAAGAATAGGATTTTTTTGCGAATAGCCCCCTGAGCAATTTTATTTAAAAAATAGCTCTATCAAAATTAAAATTGCAAAAATGGCCCTGTCCTTGCCACGCAGGCGTCACGTCAGCGCCACGCGGGAGTTGAACACGGTGAATCATTCACCGTGTCTAAACACGGTGAATGGTTCACCGTGTTTAGTACGTATTTTTTGTATATTGAAAAGTGGAATAAGGAGTAGGGACGTCAATAGGTATGGATATCTGAAATATTATCCGAATCCAAATCCGAATAAATTATATATATATATATATATATATA
>NC_033641.1:3574629-3685977 GCF_001540865.1 Ananas comosus
ATATATATATATATATATATATATATATATATATATATATATATAATTGAGTTTGAATATTTTTACAAGTATCATCCCTTTGGTGCTATTAGGTTTTTAGCCCTTGGATCTCCTCCTTGATTACTAATAGCTCTTGCATCAAACACTATTCCACCTACCGCCACCTAACACCACCTACCACCATCATCCCAATCCAATATTTCTCTATTCAAAGATTAAAAACTTACAAATACCATCCACTTGATGCATTTAGAAGTCTTCTAGGTCAACTCTATATATATATATATATATTCTCAATTCGAAAATAAAACAAAATGAGATCCCGCCCGTACGTCCACCTCACCACATTGTCCCATGCTGGTTGAATAAAGTAATTAAACTGTAGCACGAAAGAAGTAAATAAATAAATAAAGGGCAACAGGATATACACTTGATCTTCTGTTTCCTTTTCACATTGGTACTTTTTCCTTCGGGGAGAAGCTGTTACTCTAACAATTAATTGCACTGTATAGAATATATATATGTCAAACTAATCTTATTAGACCGTGTAGAATTACAAAAAGTCTAATAAGCAATAAAATAATTATTTTACGGTTAACTAATGTTTTTGAAAAACTTTGTTATTATAGTTGTGCGCATTATGAAAGAATTTGATTAGATATCATTATTATTCCTAGTTGAATAATTGTGATGGAGAGACTGTCTCAATTAATTGCATGTTAGAGCTCGTTAGTCTGTTTCGGCATCCGTTTTAATATATTGGGTTCGATTTTAATTTTTTTTTTTTTGCAATTCTACATATTATATAATATAAAGTAAAGTGTGGTGTGAGTAAGACGGTAGGGTGGATGTTCTTTATAATATTAATGAATGAATGTGACAGCAACGGGATGGACTAGTGTCAAAGAGAAGATATGGGTGTTGGACTCTGTTTGGCAAAAACCATCTTGGGAATTAGTGCGTGCATGCAGCTCAGGACTTTTTTTTATAGATTATAGAAGCGCAGGCAGCTAGCAAAAGGCAGCCAGCCGCAGCGGGCATATCTGTCCAGAGAATATATAATAATGACCCGTCGCTTGCATCGCGTATCCAAATTGTACCCCATTCAATTTTCGAGGCCGGAGTGGAAATTCTCTCTCCAGCCAAAGCCAATGGCAACGGAGGGCGTGCCGGCCGCATAATTAAATATTTTTTATTATTGATTTCTACTAGCCACATACCGTGTGTGTGTGTATATATATATATATA
Organism: Ananas comosus; assembly: GCF_001540865.1. Taxonomy (NCBI): domain Eukaryota; kingdom Viridiplantae; phylum Streptophyta; class Magnoliopsida; order Poales; family Bromeliaceae; genus Ananas; species Ananas comosus. The sequence continues at coordinate 3,575,878 of NC_033641.1, forward strand.
TATATATATATATATATATATATATATATATAGTAGGGCTACTATACTATTATGAGTATTGGGCCCTTCGTACTCATAAATTATTTTCGATGATGGAGCTTACGAATCGACGATCCGCTCCGTTAAATATGATCTAGAATATTTGAAACTTCTAGAAAATAAATTTCGTAATTTTTCGAAATCGTAATAAATCCCATCAAGCGGGCATAAAATGAACGGTCAAAATCGAACAATATCTTAAAAAAGGATGATTGGATCCTTTAATTTAAGATCGGAGTTATTGATCTTTATCTAGATAGTGAATAGAATTTTCTATCAGAAATTCAACCCATTCGGAGTCTTTTGCACCGTTAAACTAGCAAGCATTTCATATCAGCCGTTAAAAATTGTCAATTTTGTGAGCTTTTAATCGTAAGGTAAATGATGTCGAAAAATTATGAAATTTGATTTCTAGATATTTTAAATGCTCTAGATAACGTTTAACGGTGTGGATCGTCGATTCGGAAGCTTTATCATCGAAAACAACTTATGAGTACGAGGGTGATCGTACGCATAATAGTATAGTAGCCGCATAATAGTATTTTAAATGCTCTAGATATTTTAAATGCTCTATATATATATATATATATATATATATATATATATATATATATATAGAACTAGGCTGAAATACTATTAATAGCATCAATGACTTGGTGCTATTAAGTTTTCTGCCCTTGGATTAAAAGATTTACGGTTAGGATGATGTAGGCTCTCTAGGGTTGAGTGGGTAGTTGGTTGAATAGTATAATCGAACGGATGAAAATGATAAAAAAGGCAAATCTAACGGCAGAAAACTTGATAGCATCAAATACTTCGCGCTATCGATAGTATTACAGTCGGACTATATATATATATATATATATATATATATATATATATATATATATATATATATATATATATATAGAGTTCGGCATACTATGCCTAATTGATAGCTACAAGCTTTGATAGCTATCTGAGTTTTTCTACCGTTCCAGACTCTACTTCTTTAATCAATTCTTCATCCGTTAGAATTATACTATTAAACGCAAACCCACTGCAACCCTAGGACATATCAATTTAACGCGGAGGACCGCTTATCATCCTAAACCGCCACATCCTTTCATTCCAACGCAGAAAAACTCAATAGTAACCAAGGAGTTTGTAGCTATTGATAGTCTATCAGTAGCATAATTCTATATAATATATATATATATATATATATATATATATTATAATATAATATATATAGAGTGGGCTGGTATGCTTAATAGGAAAGTACGCGAGGCCTTCCGTGCTTCCAAGTTGTTTTCGATATTCGGACTTTCGAATCGACGATCGGCTCCGTTAGAGTTGATCTAGAGTATTTGAAGTATCTAGAAAATAAATTTTGTGATTTTTCGATAATTTGCCTAGTGATCGAAGGGGCTCAAAATCAATAATTTTAATGGCCGTGGTGAACCGGTTGCAAGTTTAACGGTGTAGAAATATCCAAATCACATGAAATTTTGATAGAAAATTTATACCATATAAAATAAGATCAGTAACTTTGATCTAAAATTTTAATGTCATATCATCATATCATCATATTTTGTAAGATTTTTATTTTCAGCCGTTGATTTTGAGCCACTTCGATCACTAGGCAAATGATATCGAAAAATCGCAAAATTTATTTTCTAGATACTTCAAATACTCTAGATCAAGTCTAACTGAGCCGATCGTCGATTCGAAAGTCCGAATATCGAAAACAAAGTGGAAGCACGGAGCCCTCCGTGCTTCCATAAGCATCCTAGCCGCACTATATATATATATAGTGTGTGTGAGGCTACTATGCTTTTGGAAGCACGGAGCCTTCCGTGCTTCCAGGTCGTTTTCGATGTTGCGACTTTCGAATCGTCAATCGACTCCGTTAAACTTGATCTAGAGTATTTGAAGTACCTAGAAAATAAATTTTATGATTTTTCGATATCATTTGCCTAGTGATCGAAGGAGCTCAAAATCAGTAATTGTAATGGCCGTAGTGAGCCGTTTGCAAGTTTAACGGTATAGAAATATTCAAATCATGTGAAATTTTGATAAAAAATTCATTATACTATATAAAACAAGATCAATATCTTTGATCTAAAATTTTAATGTCATATTATCATATTTTGTAAGTTTTTTATTTTTAGCCACTGATTTTGAACTCCTTTGTTCACTATGCAAATAATTTCGAAAAATCGCATAATTTATTTTCTAGGTACTTCAAATACTTTAGATCAAGTTTAACGGGACCGATCGACGATTCGAAAGTCGCAACATGGAAAACGACCTGAAAATACGAAAGGCTCCATGCTTCCAGAAGCATAGTAGCCTCACTCTATATATATATATATATATATATATATATATATATATATGCACGAATCATTAAAATTCTCTTTTTTTCTCCTTTTGATCTATGACACTAATTAGTTGTGCAACTGCCTATAAACTTAAATTAATACAGTCTACATTTTTGAACTCTATAAAGAGGCTTAGCTACAGCACTTGAAGCTATATCTTAACTGACTGATGATAATTTTATTTGTCATTAAGAAGAGCATTTTTAAACTAAAGGTTCTTACCTACCTAATCTTCATTTAAAATAGAAAAAATATTATTTCACTTTATATTGCTTAATTTTATCATACAATACATAAAGTGATAAAATTTATAAAATTAATTTCAATTGTATGCAAGTAAATAAATTATTTATAATTACATACTGTTAGGTGCTGAACTCGCCTTTCTTTGACTTGGTCAAAGATCTTCCTCGGGAAGTGTGTCGGAATTCGGGATGGCTAAGCTTAGTAACCCTCGAAGTTTGTGCCCTTCTACTGGATCAAGCGATTCGGCTGACGAGGGATCAGATCAGCCGAGTTCGAAAATCTCTACTGTAGAATCGGTTCGGCTGGATGAGCCGAATGTACGGACTGCACAAATACTTGGGTCGGCAGAAGAGCCGAACAGATGGAATACACAATGACCGGTCGGCTGAAAGAGCCGAATGCCTTTATATATATTGAATGTAACTTGTGGAAACAGTACAAAGGTCGAGTGTGCCTGAGGGCATACAGACTCAGTTGATCTAGCTAAGATTCTACTCCTAAAAAAAAGCAGTAAGTGCAGGAAAGTAAAGGATTATAGGTAGACTACTTCTAGAAAATGCGAGGAAATTGCAGAGAAAATAAAGGTGGTCTTCTGTTCTCGAAGAAAAGATCCCTTCTCAGGGCGTTATTTGCCTATTTATAACTCGCCCATGTTGATCAGTTATTTTCATCCATGATCGGCCACTCTCCCTATCTTTTGGGGACACTTTCAGCCGATTGGAACCGCTTGTAACCGTTTGCGGTTACTGTAACTTCCCTCAGCTATATGCGGTGCTTCTTCCGATGCTCCTGGTGTATGTAAAAATTTCTATTCTTAAGGAACAGTTGGGTGGAGTACTGGTGTACCACCTGGCTGAGCCTTATTGGCCCAACAATTGCCCCCTCGACAGCTTCCGAACGGATGCTTCGGTAGCTGGCATGATCCGAGGTGCTACTTCCGATGCAATCAATTTCAAATTCTTTGTACGGTTTCGTCTCAGCCTTTCATTTCTTTTCTACGGCCACGATCCCGCCATCCTTTTTGTCTTATATACGGCATTAATTAGGTCATCTTAATTGCCGCCGTCTCTTCATCATTCTAGCCGGCCTCAGAACTTGCTTCGACACGATGATACGACGCGACGGCTTCCTTTTTCTTCGCTAAGCTTTTTCCTCAAGCTTCATTCTTTTTGCCTTTTTCTTTTCTTTCTATCGTCTTCTCCGCTTATCTCTCTTCTATCTGAATTTTAACCCACTTCTTTCCATCCTTAGGGTTTTTCTTCACTTTTCCTTAGTTTTAGGAATGACGCCGCTTCCGGCTCTTCTGTCTTCTTCGTCTTTAGATTATAACATATTTAGACAGTTCGTCGAATCGGACCCTTCTCGATTCATTTTAGGTCCTTCTTTCACAGACGAACCGACCTCTAACGATTTCCCATTTTCTAGTGACGGTCTTCCATTGATAGCCAAAACCATTCATCTCTATTCTTGGTACTCATCACTTCGACAGGAAAAAGCCTCCGGACCTGGCCAAGTGTCTCAGACGCATACCTGGCTTGGCTAGACTGGGTAGAAGCTGTCTATGGTGACTTTTGGCGGGAAGTAGGTATTTACGAGGCGATTAAATTATCTCGGCAACCCCCTGTAGCCGATAATTTTTTAGCCGCTGCTCTCTGTTTTTGATCCACTGTTTCCAACGTTTTTCTTTTGAAAAGAGGACCCCTCACTCTCACTCTTTTCGATGTCGCCGCCATCATTGGCTTACCACCTTATGGAGTTACCCTCTCCGTGTCTTACAATCCTGATGGCGTGTCTAATTTTGAGGCTCACCTTGACCTCAATGACCTGGCTTATTCCAAATTTCTCCGCAAGTTTACAGGTGAATCTCCTGCTGCGATTATGAGGAAGGAGCATACAGCTTTTCTTCTATATTGGTTATGTCACAATCTTTTTTGTACCCGTTCGTAAAAAATTAATCGGGATTTTGTTCCAATCGCCGTAGGTTTAGCCAACGGCGATAGATTAGCTTTAGCACCCTATTTTCTTGCTTTTGTTTATAGGGAGATTTTTTATTTATCAAATCACTACCTTCTGGAGATGGTGTGACCATCAGCTCTGGTTGTGGTGTTTTTTGATTTTTGCAAATTTATATTCTTGATTTGTGCCGAGATCTTTAAATCTAAATTCGGCTGCTCAATATAATTCTTATGGGTTAGCTCTCGGCTGTCCACAGCCGAAGACATTGGGTCACCCTCTTGATTTTATTACTTATTTCCAGACTTTTTATGAGCCACGTCCTCAATCTGCTATTTCCTGGTCTCCATTCGCTGATCGTCTCACTGGCCCATCCTAATTTCTTGCTCGGTATGAGGCCTTTCAAGGCGAATTGGCCTCTTCTCGTGCCAGTGAATATTCAGACATATGGTATTCTTTTTTGGCTCCAAGGGATCTGCATGTAGGGCTGAAATCGCGCTCAAAACTGCTGCGGAGTACTGAAGTTTATTACCCCCAGTTCGTAGCGCGTCAATTTGGACTTATACAAGCGATTCCTGCTCCAGCCAAATTCTTTACGGCCAATACAGCTGTCAATCGGCCTCCTACCAAAAGTATAGCCGAAGCTGATCGAATTTCGGCCATGGGGAACTATCTTCGGCGGTTCTTCAAATTTGTAAGCTTTAGGCCGAATTATACAGGTGCAGTGTTTTTCCGCTATACCGTGACTTGGGATCAGTTTTCTGATCGAGTCTTTGACTTATCCACTATTCGGGCACATCGCAAGACCATCCATCCACTTGGTAAATCCCTTGCTAAGTTTTATAATTATTCTTCTTTAAAATGATTTCTACTTACTTTTCTTCCATATACAGCGGTGCCTTTTCCCAGCAGTTTGGTTGATACCGCTGCTCCATCCGCACCAAGGGAAGAATCGGAAGAGAACTTCGATCATAATTCTTGCGTCCCACCCGCTTCTTCTGTAGTAAGCTCTACTCTTTTTTGATTTGATTTTCCTTTTACTTATATGATTATTGCTTACTTTTATCTTTATCTATTTCATATATAGCCGATTCCATCTTCTTCATCGATCCCAGCTTCAGAGAAAAGACCGATGGAGCCTGAACAGTCTACTCCTCCGCTGCCTTCAAAGCGGCGTAAGTCCGTTGCTAAGAAGGCACATTCTAAGAGAGCTGAAGGCATTTCTTCGACTGATGTTTTAGAGAAAAAGCCGAAGATACACCTTCGGCTGATATTCCAGAAGGAAGAGCCGAAGAAACACCTTCGGCTGATGTTTTAGAGCAAGCCTCTGTTCTTAATGAGCCAATCACGATTGAGGTAAATCAATTCGGTTAGCTAAACTCAATCTTTCTTTTGTTTCAATTCATTTATCATTTCTTCTTAATAAAACAGTCACCTCCTCAAGACCCTTCAAGAGCCCGTTTTTCTTCTTCTTTGGGGACGCAGATTGATAGACAACTCCGTCGAGAGACCCGTCTTGAGAAGAAGCGAAAGACAAAAAAAAGGGGCTGCCCAAGAAATGAGCAAGAAAGTGCCGACAAGTGATGTGGCACCGCCCTTATCTACTCCAACAACAACAACAGAGAGGGAAAATGTAGGCACACCTTTGGAGAAGGGTGTTAAGGAGGCAAGTGCAATAGCCCACTCAACTCCTGAAGCCTCAGTGCCCGAAATTGAAGACCCTCTTTCTGCAACTCTTCATGCTCTGTTGGTTTCGAGTCTCAATTCCAACGAAGGAGACGACTCATCAACCGTCGTTATATCAACAGACACTCAACAAAAATTTGATGAGTGTCTAAGATTGTATAGTCATGGTGTCCCATCCTTGGCTCGAAATTCAGAGCAATTTGATCAGCTATGCGCACTTTTGTTTGATTTAGCCGATCAGCCAGACATTTCTTCCGTTGGCAAATATTTTGTAGAAACTTTATCATCTCAGCTTTCTTCTTTCTTGTCTCGGCAACAATCTCTAGCTGCCGAGTTTTCATCTTTAGACCACCACTTTCATCAAGTTGACCACTTCAAATTGACAGTTCCTGAAGTGGCGACTCCAATAACTGACATAAGTCGAGAAGATCAAGCCTTAGAAAACCAAGAATCGGCCTTGCAGCAACGGATTTCAACTCTTAAGGAGGAACTAGTTGCGGTCGAATCGGCTCTGGCTCACACTTCTGAGCGTTGGCTTCTCTTGCAAGATCAACTGAAGATCAAGAGGAGCGCAGGGATGAAGCTTCAAGATAAGGTTTCTCAACTCTACAAAGTGCATCCCTTATTGAAGCGCAGGAGGAAAGCAGCCGAAACCGCTCAAGCCAACTTAATAGCCGAATGGAACCAACTTAAGGATTTACTATCTTGATTCGGCTTATTGATTGTAATATTCTAACTCTGACTTTGTTCATTTTCCTACATGGATGGATAATACTTTTTCAGATATTTTCCATTGATTGGCTTCTCATTTTCTAACCCATCTATGCTTTTTAAATAATATGCATTTCCCTTTGTAATTCTATTAACCTGAAATGGTTCTTCCCAATTTGGAGACCATTTTCCATATGCTCGGTCTTTTCGACCGATTGAAAATATTAGCCTAAGAACCAAGTCTCCAACTGCAAAAGACTTAGTTCTAACTTTTTTATTGTACGCATTGCGTACTCGGCTCTGATAAACTTGTAAATAATTTAACGCTATCAGTCGAGTTTCATTCATTTTTTCTATTCTTTCATTCATTATAACATTATATTCATCAGTCGTCAGTTCTTTTTGTTTTTCTACTCTTAAGAAGGAAACTGTTATTTCGGCAGGTACCACGGCCTCATGGCCGTACACTAATTGAAATGGCGTCATCCCTGTTGCCATTTTTACTGAAGTTCGGCATGCCCATAATATTTCGGAAAGTCTTTCGTTCTATTTTTTCGGATATTTTTCAATATGCCGCTTCATAAGGTTTATGATTACCTTATTTGCTGCCTCGGCTTGTCCATTGGCCTGAGCATAATAAGGCGATGAATGAAGTAACTTTATCTTTCTGGATCGACGAACCGAACAAATTGTCCTCTGGTGAACATTGTTCCTTGATCGGTTGTAATTGTTTCGGGAACTCCAAAACGATGAATTATATAGTCTTCGACAAAATCAATAATTTCTTTTTGAGTGACGAATCTAGCGAGTTTTACATCTACCAACTTAGTGAAATAGTCAACGGCCATTATTAAAAACTTATGACCAGCCGAAGAATTCGGCTCAATCTCTCTAATCAAATCCATAGCCCAACCTTGGAAAGGCCAAGGTTTAATTATCGCGTACATCTCAGAGACAGGAACTCTCTGTACTGAACCGTGGAATTGACAATCTTGGCAATCTTTAGCATACTCTATGCAATCTTGATGTATAGTCGGTCAGTAATAACCTAAGTGCCGGATTGTCCATCTCAGTCTTTTTTCCTGCTAAATGGGCTCCACACAAACCCTCATGAGTTTCTCCCATTACCAACAAAGCTTCTTCAGGCCCTAAACATTTCAATAAAACTTCTTCGGCTGTTCTCTTATAAAGCTGTCCATCCAATAGATAATAGCCGATTCCCCTTCTTCGAATGTTATAGTCGACTCGCTTATTAGGGTCCTCTAAATATTCTATTATAACCTTTCTCCAGTCTTCTTTGGCCTCTATGGGAGCGATTATAATCGGCTCTCTCACATGAACCGATGGCAACAATCGTCGTTCTATTTTCACTTCACTCTATTTCGGCTCTCTATACCCTGAAGCCGATTGGGCTAGTTCATTAGCTTGTTTGTTTTCTTCTCTGGTCATGTGTTCAAACCCGACCTTTCCGAAACTGTAAAGTAATTCTAACGCTTTTCTCAAATAATTTTATAAATTTCAGTTCTCACATCGGTATTCTCCATTCACCTGTTTAATTACCAGTTGTGAATCACCGATGACTTTGAGCAAGTACACTCCTAACTCTTGTAGAATTTCAAGGCCAACTATTAAGGCCTCATATTCGGCTTGATTATTGGAACAACCAAAATCTAATTCAAAAGCAAATCGATAAATGTATCCCTAAGGAGACTGTATAACCACCCCAGCTCCAGCGGACTCGACTGTTTTTGAGCCATCAAAATAAAGTGTTCAAGGTTGACAGCCGATTAAATTTTATTTTGGCTCTTCAAACTCAATACATGGATGTTCAGCCAGAAAATCGGCTATTGCCTGTCCCTTAACAGCTTTTGCTAGGACATAATTAAGAGAGAATTCGAACAAGGCCAGCATCCATCGTCCGATTCGACCTCTTAATACTGGCTTAGATAACCTATATTTCACCAAATCAGTTTTGTATATTACCGATACTTCGGTTTGTAAAATATAATATCTTAATTTTGTACAAGCATAGTACAAGGCCAAACATAATTTTTCAATTGCCGAATTTCGTTTTTCGGCATCTAACAATCGTCTGCTTAAATAGTAAATGGCCTGTTCTTCTTTTTCTTCATTTTCTTGAGCCAACAAACATCCTAAATTTTCTTCTGCAGCCGAAATGTATAACTTCATCGGCTGTCTTTGTTTAGGAGGCATAAGGACTGGAGGATTTGCTAAGTATCTTTTTATATTTTCAAATGCTCCTTGTTGTTCCTCTGTGCAAATAAATTCTTCCTGACTTTTGAGCCGAAGTAATGGAGTGAAAACTCCTATTCTATCAGCCAAGTTTGATATGAATCGCCGCAAATAATTAATTTTTTCTAATAAACTTTGCAACTCTTTTTTATTCTTTGGTGGCGGCAATTCTAATATAGCTTTTGTTTTGTTTTTATCGATTTCAATCCCTTTTTTATGTACCAGAAATCCTAGAAAATTTCCTGCTGAAACTCTAAAAGCATATTTTAAGGCGTTCATTTTCAAATTATATTTTCTCATTCTTTCGAAAGCGAGTTTTAAATCCACCCAATGATCGACTTGTGATTTGGATTTTACAACTATATCGTCGATGTAAACCTCCAACATCTTGCCAATTAAGTCATGAAAAATAAAATTCATTGCTCTCTGATAAGTATCTCCGGCATTTTTCAAACCGAACGGCATAACTACCCATTCAAAGGTCCCAATAGACCCTGGGCATCTAAAAGCCGTTTTAGCTACATCTTCTTCAACAATATAAATTTGGTTGTAACCGGCATGTCCGTCCATAAAGGACAGGATTTCATTCCCGGCTGCCGAATCCACTAACATATCAGCTATAGGCATTGGATATTCATCTTTAGGCGTAGCGAAATTCAAGTTTCTAAAATCAATACAAACCCTAAGTTTACCATTCTTTTTTTGTACTGGAACTATATTGGATACCCAATCAATATAACGGGCCGCTCTAATATAACAAACACGCCCTCGACCACAGTCAGCACCACAGTCGGCCACGCCCTCGACCACAGTAATAAAAATGGTTTCGTACTGGGATGGCCGTTGCGGCCACGCCCTCGACCACAGTCGACACCACTACAGGGGGCATAGGTGGCTCGACGCCTACTTGAGCCGCCGCCGCCTGATGCTGCTCTAAGGCTTCTTGAAGCCTTTGAATTTGCTCCTCCTGGTGTTGCACCGATTCCGCTTGTTGTCCCACTACTCCAATAAGTGCGGACATTTGTTCCCGAAGCTCCCCGTCGCCACTCGCTTCGGATTGCTCGGGGGCTGTGCTCGGCTCCTCAGGCATCGACCTTGTTCGAGGTCTACCACGAGCCATTACTTCCTAGAACGTAGCAATTTATGTTAGCTACACAACCAATATACTCAACCAAACCCAATCCGGCGAAAGCAAACAAGTGAATTTATCCTCACTCCAAAGCATAGTGTTGTCAGTCGCTCAACACAACATAAGGAGTAGAGAACAAATATCAACTTGGATTAGCCCCTAACAACACTAGAGACATAATAATATTAACCTAATCACAAAGCTTTCGCTATAATTGATTCCACGTCTCTCACGTTTCCTAGATCCTTGAGTTTTCCATCCTAAGGGTTTCTAGGTCTATCTTATACTTTCACTTTCCAGGCTCTGATACCACTATATCTGTCACGCCCCGAGCCCGCCTGTTTGGTCGGTTCGAGCACGTCGAACAGACGCCGAACGGACAGTACCTCCCCTATCCGCCCAAGGCTCAACACAAGTACAAATCAAGTATAAAGTTTGCACAAGCTGAAACATAACATACATGGCTTGCACGAGAGCAAGCAATAGCGAAAAGTGAAAGTACTAAACTAAATATCCATACAAGTGCTATGATTAACTTTTAATCACATACATGCATTCAACACCTACATTCACATTCTTTTCATTCATTTATTCTCTTTATATATCACATGATCTCCAAAATAAGCTTTTACATTTAAACATCATTTATACATTTGCATCATTCATAATACTAATATCATCAAATACAAAAGATGATATATAGGGTATGCAACTAAACAAGTATAAAACCAACTCGGGTAGTCTCTGTCTATGGCGCGATACCTTTACTGCGATCGTCGGTCGCGGCTCTGTGGAAATAGTGGGGTGAGAACTACAACAAAGTTCCCAGTGGGTTCGGCCGCCGACCTCGCCGACTTTTCCACCAGATCTAAATCAGGCATAATAGAAGAATAAACGATAGATAGTAACCAACTAAACAAATGCAGCTAATATGCCTGAACAAGATATAATCAACAAAGATGCTCAAATAGAATGCTCATGATGAATGTAAGATCATAATTCCATTGCCCAATCCTCTTGGCTAACCCGCAGGTTTCGCCCAAAGCAACTCACCAACTCAAAATCCCTACTATCGGGGAGATACTAGCTACAACCCGACGGGACCGTCCTCTGGGGAGATACTCGCTACAACTAAGTGATGACTACTCCGGAGCTCATCGCTCGAGGGGGTGCGACGGCCCTCAAGCTAAGACTTATAGGTGAGTATGATCCAATCCTTAACTATAAGGATGCTATGTCACATAGGCCATTTTCTTACATTCTTTATACTCATTCATGCCACACACATCTAGTGTCTCATGTTCTTGCATTAATTGTTCTCATCAATGCTACACTATGTGTTATCCCTAGCATTCAATACTCAGTAGTGCCACACTTGTACACTAGCGTTCTTGACTCATTAATGCCATACTTGTTCACTAGCATTCAAAACTCATTGATACCACTCTACTATTGATGTCATAATGTCATTTGTTCTCAATGTCACTAGATTGTTTACCTTTCCTAGGTTCTTATCATCATTCATGCATACATAGGGTTTTACAAGTTCTCAATAGTTTGCAATCATTTCATATGCATTTATACTCAAAGCATGCAACAACAAGCTCTCAATCACCATACAATACATGAAGCTCAATATACACATATGCTCGAGAAATGACATTTTAGACATAAAAGGAAATTCGAGGATTTCGAAAAGCACCACCCACCTCGTAGGGTTGCTAAGGTGCTACGGTTCGAATCTCGTGATTTTTAGCCGCCTATTTCTTCGCCTGCGGCAAAACGAAGTCAAATTAGACTTTTTCCCCAATATCTTCGTGTAGACTTGTCAGATCTTCAAACCGAGTCTCCCAACACGTCGGAAATACCCCCAATTTGGTTTCTACAAGATCAATTTATATTTAAACCAACCTATGATAAAAGCCTAAATTTTGGAGCCCTAACAATGTCATATAGCAACATACACTATAATCCCTCTTAAATCAAGCAATAGCAAGATTGTTTTCCTCTAAAGGTTCATCTAAAATCATTTCTAGGTCATTTAATCCAAAATCTAGAGTTCTACCATGAGAGGGCTCAAAGCTTACCTCTAAGCTTTCCTTTCCTTGTGCTAGAGAAGAAGAAGAAGAGTTGCTCCACTTCCTTAGCCTCCTTCTCTAGCACCATTCCTTGTTTCCACCTCTTGGAGAGAGAGAGAGAGAGAGAGAGAGCTCGTAGTGTGTGGGTGTGTGCGGAAATGAGAGGGAATGAGCCCTAACTCACTTCTATACACTCTCACATGTCACATTTGCACATAACACCCCTAACTCCCCTCTTTCTCACACTGCCCATACTGGGCTCGGCACGACTACGGGGTCCGGACCCTGCAGCTAGGGTCCGGACCCCAAGAGCATGACTTCTGCGAAAAATTGCAGAATTACACATAATGCTCTCCAAGGTCCTCTAACACCCTACACAACTCATTTTAATACGTTTACTTTCCGAAAGTTCCAAGGCGACCCACTTCGCACTTTAGTCAATTTGGCTAAAGTTCGATATTCTCTACCGAAGTTTTGGTACATTACATCTAAAGTGTCACTTCTTGAGCATATGTGTATAAATGAGTTTCATGCATTGTAGGGTTGAATGAGATATGTTGCTTGCATGTTGTGAGTACGAGATGCATATGAGATGTTAGTGAGCTATTGAACAAGTTGTAAACCCTATGAATGTGTGAATTGTGATGAAAACCTAGTTGAGGTAAAAGAACATAGTGACATTATGACATGAGTAAAATGAATGCTAGTTGAGCAAAATAGTGGTGTGGCATTAACGAGTCATGAATGCTAGAGTTGAACAATTAGTGGTGTGGCATTAATGAGTCATGAATGCTAGAAATGAGACAAATAGAGTGTGTGGCATTAATGAGTATAAAGAATGCTAGAGCCTGAAACACTAGTGTGTGTGGCATCAATGAGAGTAATAAATGCTAGAGAGCTAAAGAATGCAAGAAAATGAGATATTTGGTAATTGTGGCATATGTCAATTTGACAACCTCATAGTTGAGGCATCCTTATAGTTAAGGAATGAATTGTGCATAATATCCTTATAGTTAAGGATCGGATTGAACTGGACATCTTTGTAGTTAAGGATTGGATCATACTCACCTGTAAGTCTTGACTTGAGGGTGGTCGATCCCCATCGAGCGATGTGCTCCGGAGTAGTCATCACTGGGTTGGTGCTTTCCCCATAAGACGGTCCCGTCGGGTCGTAGTAGTCTCCCCGATTTTAGGGATTTGAGTTGGTGAGTTGCTTTTAGACGAAACCTACAGGTTAGCCGAGAGAATTCGGTATTGGAATTGAGATCTTGCATGCATCATGAGCATTCTTATTGAGCATCCTTATTGTTATATCGTGTTCAGGCATATTAGCTGCATTTGTAAAGTTTGGTTACTTATCTATCTGCTTATTTTTTCTATTATGCCTGATTTAGACATAGTGGGAAAGTCGGCGAGGTCGACGGCCGAACCCACTGGAAACTTTATTATAGTTCTCACCCTACTATTTTTCACAGATCAAGGTCCGAGTGAGGCAGTCGAGGACCGTGGCAAGGGTATCGCACCCAAGTTAGCGACTACCCGAGTATAGCTTCATACCCGTTTATCATCTTTTGTATTTGATGATGTTAGTAGTATGAATAATGCATTAATGTAAAAGCTTAAGTTTTTGAGGAAAGAAATGTTATGTAATTTTGGAGATCATATGATGTATAAGAAAAGAATGAAAAGAATGTAAATGTAAGATGTGGTTGAATGCATGTATGTGATTAAAAGTTTACTTATATGTATGTTTAGTTTGGAATCTTTCACTTTTGGATATTACTTATCCTCGTGCAAGTCATGCATGTTTATGTTTTCGCTTGTGCAAACTATATACATGTTTGATGTTTTGTTGAGTCTTGGGCGGACAGGGGAGGTTGTCACGCCCCGAGCCTCCGCCTATTTGGCCGGATTCCGGTCATCAACAGACCGCCGAACGAACAGGGTTTCCACTATACCGCGGACAGAGTCTCCCCTGTACGTTCTAGGCGTCGCAATCAATACAATACAAGAGGTTCCAACCAAGAACAGTATTTGACATACAGATTGCATAAGGAAGCATTTACATGAGATTCATTTTTACATTACATTCAACTCCCAAATGCAATCAAGGTTATTACAACTTTTACTTATTTACAAGTTTGATACATCTTGTTGTTTTCATTTCCCCTCTACCCCTAGGCTATGCCGACTCGGGGTACCGCTATCTCTGGTCTCTGGGTAGGGCGCTATCTATGGAGCTACGCCCTTGCCTCGCGCCACCGCGCCGCTCACGTGCGAACCTGTAACACCCCAAAACGACGTGGGGTGAGAACTAACTCCATGGTTCCTAGTGGGTACGGCCACCCAAGGGAAAAGCTCGACCAATAGGTCCAAGGAGGCACTGCAACATGTTAGTCCAAAAATATACAACAGATATATATATTCAAATTGAAATACATGTCATGCCTCACAATATGCAATATGAAATCATGCAACTATGCAACTAAGTAGTTCACTAGTAGATCCATCGATACTACTTTCAATCCTGCTATTCATAACTCGTCCAATTGACTTCTAAGTTTTCCTCTGTTTTGGATTCATGTCAATTACCATTCTGATCATAAGGTTTCATTGACCTTTACTGTTTGCTCACAAGGTTTTATCTACCTTTACAAAGCTATCCACCCGACTCGGTCTTGAGTCAATCATCCGCGGAATACCGCGCAAAGCCAAGCTCGAGGCGAAGGACGTCTCACTTGTATCTCAGCCTTAGATCCACTGAACTGGGATACCAAATCCACTAACAATGTCCAATGAGCAAATGTTCAATAAACAGTGCTATTCTTTTGTTTACCCAATCCTTGACGAATCCCTTGGGTTCGCCTACAACTCACATCATCATCCCGTAGGGTAAGAAAACTCAACTCGCTCTCGAACCCGGGATTGTCTGTGGACATCAACTCTGTCCCAATCGCCCGACACTCCGGAGTACTCGACGACATGGATGGCTATACCACCCCGGATGGCTATACCACCCTAATAATAGACCGTGAGCTTGATCTATCCTCTCCACTTGAGGACACCCTACGAACTAGGGCCAACAACTCTCTCGGAACTCACCTATTCCGACATTCATGCATAAGTGCTTAGCTATACTAAGTTCTTTGTTCACGAGTCATTCACTAGGGAATCCACCTATCTCTATGTTCACGTACCACTAGTGTCATAATACACTACATTAGATGCCACTCGTTTTGTTCACATATTGTTTAGGAGACACTCGTCATGTAGCTACATAACCCTAGAGTTCAATGAGCATATGTTATTTAACATAATCCACAATATGTCACTATGCATTTCATCTAGCATATACAATATCATATGCGTTCATCTAGCATATACCATGTCATAATGTATCCACCTAGCATTTTCCTCCACATGTCATCATGCATTTCTCAAGGGTAGGTATTAAACATCAAGCATAATAAGATTCATACATCTCTATTATCTTATGCAACCTACCACTACATATGCATGCATCAATAGTAAACATAACTCTTAGACATAAAGGCGACCTAGTCGCTTCGGTAAACACAACCCACCTCGATTCGCTCTCCGATTGCTTGTAGTCACTTGCAATCGGCCTCCCGCTACACCCATATCCGACACGGCCCGATCTTGCAGCTGCGCACTAACCGTGCGCCGCTTCGCAGTTCCGGAAATTATAGGTCTACGGTTTGCCGCCACGATGCTCCAAATCCATTTTCGTAATTTTTGGACGTCGCCTCGGCTCTCCAGGCGGAAACGAAGCTCCAAACGTCCGTTTCTTCAATATCTTCGCGTAGGGTTGATGAATCGCCGAACCGACTTCGCCAACGCGTTCGTTTACCTACCAATTAGGTTTACGAAGGGTCAATTGAGATCAAACTTTCATATTTCCAAAAATCCCAAAATTGGAGCCCTAGATGCAATTATAGCAAAATACTCCAAATTGATTCATGAAACAAGTATTTTCCATCTATTTAGCATGCTAGGATTCCATCTAAACCATTCTTAGAGCATATAAATCAAACCCTAAGAAATCACCATGAATGGACATCAAGCTTACCCCCAAAACTTGCTCCAATGGTGGAGAGGAAGAAGAAGAAGATGCTAATCCTTCCCTTGACCTTGATCTCCACCAAATCCTCCTCCTTCTTCACCTTCTAGAGA
This sequence comes from Ananas comosus, assembly GCF_001540865.1. Classification (NCBI taxonomy): domain Eukaryota; kingdom Viridiplantae; phylum Streptophyta; class Magnoliopsida; order Poales; family Bromeliaceae; genus Ananas; species Ananas comosus. The sequence continues at coordinate 3,592,533 of NC_033641.1, forward strand.
GAGAGAGAGCTTCTAGAGAGAGAGAGGGAGAGTTAGGGTTGAAATGGTGAGGGAGTGAGAGAGAGAGAGAGGTTCTAATCCCCTCTATACACTCAACTCATGCAACAATTGCATAAAAACCCCCCAACAAGCCTCCTCTCACACTGCCCCGAACTGGGCATTTTCGGGCTACGGGGATCGGTCCTTGCATGAGGGACAAGTCCCCGTAGGTATAAATTTCCAGACTTAGCCAAATTTCAGCCTTTTTCATTTTCGCTCCGTTTTCGCTCGTTTTCGCTCGTTTGACCTCCGATTCTTTTCAAATCTAACCGAGACTCTCCAAACATGTTTTCGAGCATGTTCTCATCATCTTTTCATCCGCGCTAATGCCGGATTTAGTTCACGGTCCAACATAGCCTTTCGGGTCCCGTTTTCGCGCCTACGCGCTCCGAAAACGCCCGAATGCTTCCGAACTTCACCGGAATCATTCTAATGGCTTTCCAAACCAACATACCCCGTAACTTCATAATTTTAGAAGTTCAGTACCTTACAAAGGTGTTGTCCGTTCGGCGTCTATTCGACGTGTCCGAACCGACCAAATAGGCGGGCTCGGGGCGTGACATTGCATAACTAAACTCCTGGGTACTAGAACTGCTCAAGTACCGGTACTCCAAACCGCGTACTGGTACTCAATGGTGTAGAAACTATTTCATACAATTTGTAATTTTTGACTTTTGGAGAGGCTTCTACTGATTTTGTTACATCAAGTAGAAGTACTCCTTCACCCGTTTCTTTTGCCATTGTGTATGAAGCTAGAGAGAGGAGGAGAGGTGAGTTTCTCCCTCTTTGTACCTTGGATCCTTCCCCTTAATCCATCTAACCTTGGATTTATTTTCTTTTCTTCATCTCCTCCATGGGTGCAAACATTTAGGCCATGGAGGGGAGCTCAGGATTGAAGGAAGGAATTTGTTTGAGGCTTCGACTTCAACCCTAACTTCTCATAGCTTGGTTTTGAGCTTGAATTGAGGCTAGTAACATTCTTGCATCCTCTATTTGTAAGTGTTGCAAGAAGTTTCAGTAAGAAACCTAGTTTTGTAGAAATTAGGGCTTATTTTAGGATTTTTCTATTGGAAGCTTTTTGGATTAAATTGATGAGTGTAGAACACTCTTATAGGTTGGTTTTGAAGCTCCGTTATTTTGATTTTGACTTTGAGCATGTTTTACTCGATCTAAGGAAAATTTTCACCTATTTCACTTGGATTTTGATGAATTTTGTGGTGAGCTTTTTAGAAGCTTGTAACCTTTTGAAATTTTTTTTTTAGGTGCAAGAAGCCTAGAGGGCAATTTCGTTTGTGAAACGATCGAGTTTTCAATAGTTATCCTCTGGGTTTGACCTTACCAAAATGGGTGAATTCCCTCTATGTCTCCTATCATGTTATAGGACTCATTAGATGGGTTAGTATGTTATTCTTGACAACATAGAATTATTGGAGCATATGGCATAATCATTCCACATATGAAAGCTAGCATTCTCTATGTAGCAGAGGATTATGTGATAATAACATGCATATCAAGACATATGAATTTGTATTGAAAATGTTAATTTTCTCTTGCTCTAATATTTATGCATGTTATAGATGAGATATTGTATTATGTAAGATACTATATGACTAGTAGAACTAATGGCAATTCTTTATACTTGCTATAGCAAAAAGGAAACATGACACATTGCATGTTAATGACAGGTTGTAGAGTTAAGTATATTGTACTTAAACCAAGATGAACAACTAGAGATGACATTATGACAATGTACTCGACCTCTAGATCGTCAATTGACATTCCATACTTTAGACATAATGGATGAGATTTTATACGCATTTGACCACGCTTGTTTGCCCTTGTGCTCATTCGCACAAGTTTGTGAGGGTCGCTCCCTATAGGCCGGCACTCCGGAGTTTAGCCTTTGTGACATCATATCACCCGTGCAGGATTGGGCGCCGAAGTGGGATGTTGTGGGATTATCACGAGACCATTAAGCATGGCACTGGAATATCGTGGGCGAGGCTCATTCCTAGAAGGGGGAATGTTGACTTCCACTGGACCATTAAGCATGGCACAAGCCGAGACATTACCTCGTGTGAGTCCTCTATGATTGGGAGAATGTTTATTGAACTTGACAATTGTACATCACACCTACGTGATGTATACAGTAATTACACTTGTACATTTGACCATTTGTACTTGTAAGTATGATGATAGTAGAACTGCATACATGTTGATCGGCATAATCATTTAGAGGCATTGTAGTATTTGAACCTTTTTATTTCAATTACTATATCCATGGTTTAAATTTTACCTACATTCTATCTTTACCTCAGTTGATCTAGTGGGGTAATTAGCTCTTCTCGGTGGCTTACCCATTGGAAACTATTGTTTCATAGTTCTCACCTCTATTGGTTGCTTGTTTTTATTACAGAGCCTTCCACAGTAGGAGAGGCTAGGAATCGCGGCAAGGGTGTGGTGACTAGTTAGAGCTTCTCGGTGTTGTTTTAGATGGACCATGATACCTTTCTTTGATTTTTGTAGCGAAAGGTGTACTTTTGTATAGAGACCACTTTGTAGTCACTGTTAAAAGCACCAAACACTAGGTCCTTATAAATTTTTCTCTGTTAGATCTACCCCTTTGACTATTTTCACCTGTTAACCCTAGAGGATCGCCATCATCCTAACCACATATCCCTTAATCTAATAGCTGAAAATCTACAAGCACCAATGACTTCATACTTTTAAAAGTATAGGACCTCAACTCATAATATGATATATGCAATATACAATATTTAGATAACTTATTTAACTACAAAATTTGTTGATGTAAATAATCATTTTACTCCAAAGTTGCGATTTGTGATGTGTTGATGTCTAATTCATTCAAATCTTGGGACGCACTTGTTGAAGAGGCCGTCTCGCAATGAACTTTAGAGCCTATTTGGCATAGCTGTTGGAGAAGTGATTTCTGCATAATTAATTTCGATTTGAAAAACTATTTTTTATTAAAAGCTATAAAGCCTTTGGTTCAATCTAGATATAATGTAATTTTTCTAAAGTAATTTTGTTAAGATATCTAACAAAAAAAATTGTTGTTTGCAAATAATAATTTCTTTTGCTTAATTTTATTTTAAAATAATTTAAAATTTAAATTCAAATTTAAAATCTGAATCAGAATTGTCGCACCTTGGGTTTGTAGCAGAAGCCACTGGGCGCATCAACAGACCTGCCAGATGCATGAGGCACGCATCGTACATCTAAAGTGTCACGCCCCGGGACCAGCGGAGGCCCTCCCGGTGGCGTGCCTAGACCCGCCATATGTCAGCAGATATAAGGCATCTACAATAACAGCGAAAAATAAAACCAAAGAGATGATCTACAAGTAGAGATATCAGAGCAAGAGTAAATCTATCTTCTATAACAAGGTGGTAGAAAAATATACTAAAAAAAAAAAAAGTGAGTCATAAAGTTATACAATAACCATCTCCAAAAAGAGGGTACATAAAAGGGTGGTCACTACACATGGATATAACTCTCAACCTCTCCAAAAGAAAACAACGAGAGGTAGACCACCTATCAACGCGACCCTCGATAGTAAGCTAGCTCGAGGCGATACCCTTTTCGCGGTCCCTAGCCTCTCCCGGCGTGGAAGGCTCTGAAATAAGATATAAAACAGAGAGCGTGAGAACTATAATTTATAGTTCGCAGTGGGCAATTACTGACCTCAGCTTAATGCACCACTAGGCCCCAAAAGAAAAAGGGTAAGTTCAAAAAGCAACAATAATAGTAAATAGACAGCATTTATGAAAGCATAAATAAAATGCCAAGCTACTACGTATATTTGCTTTATTAAAGTGAAGTATGTCCAATGCATAAAACAATATGTCCCAACATGGCAACAAGTAACTATCATGATCCGTTCTATCAATATATGATGATTATGATCTATCAGGGCAACCAAGTAAGCTATGATACAACAAGTAAACTGTCAAGTATACTACATGTCTCAGTACTATGCTATAAGCATGTCAAAGTAATCCAACTACTAAGCCTATCTAGTAGTGATTGTCATTTTCCCGTTCAATGTCATTGTTTCCAACATGTTCTAGGACCTACATAGTGTAGCCCAGCTTGTGCCACCTAAGTGTCGGTGGTAGCTCCGGCATTCCCACTCTAGGAATGAATCTATCCCTCCCGACCCCGTAGGTTTCTCGATACCGCACGAGCGAGCATTAGTCGCGTAGGCCAACTCCGGAGTGCCGGTTTGTAGGAAGCGACCCTCACAAGCATGTGCGAATGAGCACAAATGGCAAGCAAGCGTAATCATCATCTCAACTACCCAATCCTCATGCCTCTAACATGGTAATAGCTACTAGTATCCAACGATCTAGTTCTATATCTCAAGGTGAAGTTCCAACTCTCACTATGCTTAGTGCCTCTTTATGACACTTAAGCATTACTATAGGTCAAGCACACCACCTATTCAATATTCCATTAATGACCGTAACACTAGGTTTATACATGACCCGAGCTCAATGCCGCTTAATGACATTAGCCCAATTATTCTCAAGTAGTACAAGTTCCCAAGCCTCTTTATGGCTTACTAAGATCCTTTAAGTCTCAAGAAGGAATAGCTTTAAATGCAAGAAAGTAATGCTCATTTTCACAATAGGAATTATGATTCCAAGTCTCAATAGGATGCCAATTATGCACAAGTTGCACATGCTAGTACTCTACTACATAGAGGTCCGAAAATTCATCACACATAACATAGGCATGTTAAGCATCCTAAAATTCACAATAATTACATTTAACATGGAAATGCATGAATTTCTACTTTACGAAGTATAAAACATAGGATATGAGAATTTCTCATATGCTAGGATAGGTCAAACCCACCGAACCGTCTCGAAACCCTTCGTAAGCTCCAACGAAGGTGTCCTCTAGCCTCTTAGTACCTTAGAGGCACAAGAACAAAGGTTAAACGAACCTTACAATCAACTGCAAGCTCAAACATTAATCTACTAAGCAAAAGGGCCAAAATCTCACCTATAATGTAGAAATCCCTTTCCAAAGCTCAAATGGAAGCTAGATCCCTTCCAAAGCACCTAAACCAAGGTTCTAATCCAATTAGATTAGCTCAAAAAGTCCTAAATCAAAAAGCCCGAAATAAATCCTAGATTTTCCATTCTAGGGTTCCATCTCCTAAAAACCATCAAAACTAGGTTCAGAGGGGAGAAATGGGCAACTAACCTCTAGAGAAGCTTCAATCCAAGCTCAAAATCCTCTTGGGTTGAAGGTGGATCCACCACCAGGCTCCAAAAGCAAGCCCCAAGCCACCAGAAGGAAGAAGAGAGGGTGGGGGTGAAGCTCCAAGTCCTCAAACAAGCTCTACTTCCTCTCCTCCTTCTTCTTCTCCTTTTTCTTCTCTTTCTAGTGAGTGTAGAGAAAGTGTGAGGGAGAGAAATGAGGGAAAGAGATAAGGGAAATGGCCTATAAGCCCTCCCTAGTAACAATATCCACTTAGGTCCCTCAACTGTGCAATCTGTGCACTGCCCAGTTCTGGGCAGTTTTCGGACTGAGGGACCGGTCTCCCCGACCTGAGACCGGTCTCTCAGCCTGCCCCGAAAATCCAACGTTCGGGAACCGGTCTCTCCCCGCATGGGACCGGTCTCTCCCCGCGAAAACGCGCTCGGGGATCGGTCTTACCTGCCAGGGACCGGTTGCCTCGCAGTCAGCCGCAACACTGTTCCAAGGGGACCGGTGTCTCCCACCAGGGACCGGTCCCCGAGAGTAAAACTCTCAGGACTTTGCTGGAATTTCAGGATTCGAACTTTTTAGGTCGGAACACCTTCTACAACCCTCCACAAGGCGTGGAAAAGCTCGGAACACAACCAATCACTCGAACCTCGCAATTTGCACAGGTCCAGTGTGTTACATTCACCCCTCCTAAAAAGGAGTTTCGTCCGCGAAACTCGAAAAAAATAAAGTACCTCGAGCCTCCATCTGAAAAAGATGGGGATAGCGCTCACGCAGCGCGCTCTCCAACTCCCAAGTGGCCTCGCGCTCATCATGGTTGCTCCAAAGCACCTTCACATAGGGAATCTCACGGTTCCGCAATCTCTTCACTTCGCGAGCCAAAATCCTCAAAGGTTGCTCTTGAAAGCTCAAGTCGTCCCTCAGCTCCAATGGTATAGCATCCAACACGTGGGCCGGATCATGGATGTATCTCCGAAGGACCGATACATGAAAGACGTTGTGTACACCCGATAGGTTCGGCGGTAGAGCAAGTCGATATGCTACCGGACCTACACGCTCCAAAACCTCATACGGTCCAATGTATCGGGGGCTCAACTTACCCCCGATTCCAAATCTTCTAATCCTTCTGGTCGGCGAGACTTTCAAGAAGACATGATCACCAATCTGAAACTCCAAGTCCCGTCGATGCTTGTCAGCATAACTCTTTTGCCTACTCTGGGCTGTCAACAGTCGTTCCCGAGCAATACGAACCTTGTCCTTTGCTTCCTGGAGCACATCTGGGCCTAAAGCCAAACTCTCGCCAACTGCACTCCAATGAAGTGGCGATCTACACTTCCGTCCATAGAGTGCCTCGAAAGGTGCCATCTTGATGCTCGCTTGATAACTATTGTTATAAGCAAACTCTGCCATCGGTAAATGCTGTGACCATCCTCCCTGGAAGTCAATCACACACGCACGAAGCATGTCCTCGAGGGTCTGTATAGTGCGCTCTGATTGCCCGTCACTCTAGGGGTGAAAAGCTGTACTGAAGTCTAAGCGCATACCCAAAGCATCCTGTAAGCTCCTCCAAAAGTGGGATACAAATCGGGGATCTCGATCTGATACTATAGAAGTAGGTACCCTGTGCTCGGTGTGCCTCTTGAAGAATTTCTTCTCTAAGTGCCGATTCCGCCGGTACACAGATTCGTCCACGGAAACGCATCAATCCAACACCGTCCACAGAAAAGTGACCGGTGCAACCATCAATTATCTTAGCTTGAATCCTTTGCAACTCCATATCGGAGACTTGCTTTTCTTTAATCCTTTCCACAAGTGTAGGTTGCACCACAAAAGTCATCAGTCTCAAAGGTGTATCAGGAGCCACCACCTCCAACTCCAACCGCTTCATCTGCTCGATCAACGGTGGTTGAGTAACCACAAGCATTGTTAAGTTTTCCGTCGATTTCCTACTTAGCGCATCCACCACCACATTAGCCTTGACCGAGTGGTAAAGTATAGTTAAGTCATAATCCTTGAGTAGCTCCAACCATCTGCGCTGCCTCAAGTTCAACTCCCTCTGAGTGAATAAATACTTTAAACTTTCGTGATCCGTATATACTTCGCATCGCTCGCCGTACAAGTAATGGCGCCTTAGCTTCAATGCAAAGACCACGGCCGCCAACTCCAAATCATGAGTAGGATAGTTTCTTTCATAATCCTTCAACTGTTGAGATGCATACGCGATCACTTTCCCATCCTGCATCAAGACACAGCCCAATCCATTAAAGGAAGCATCACTATAAATTACATACCCGCTCCAGCAGTTGGCAAGGTTAGGATCGGGGCGGTCGTTAATCTCTGCTTCAACTCTTCGAAGCTCCTTTCGCACGCATCATTCCAAACAAACTTGGTGCCCTTATGCGTGAGCCTCGTGAGGGGAGTAGATAACTTTGCAAATCCCTCAACAAACCGTCGGTAGTAGCCGGCCAAGCTAAGAAAACTCCGAATCTCGGTGACACTCGTTGGCCTCGGCCAATCCTTGATAGCTTCAATCTTCCTAGGATCCACAGCTATACCTGATCTTGAAATCAAATGGCCCAAAAACGTCACCTCTCTAAGCCAAAACTCACACTTCTTCAACTTGGCATAGAGCTTCTTTTTTCGAAATACTTGAAGTACAAGTCTCAAGTGTTCCTCGTGACCCGCATCACTTCGGGAATAGACCAAGATGTCGTCGATGAATACTACGACGAATCTGTCTAGATAAGGCTTGAAAACACGATTCATCAAATCCATAAAAGTTGCCGGGGCATTAGTAAGCCCAAACGGCATAACTGTAAACTCATAATGTCCATACCGTGTTCTAAAAATTATTTTCGACACATCCTCAGGCTTGATCTTCAACTGGTGGTATCCCGACTGCAAGTCGATCTTGGAGTACATACTAGATCTCTGGAGCTGATCAAACAAATCATCAATTCTCGGTAATGGATACTTATTCTTGATCGTGACTTTATTGAGTTCATGATAATCCACGCACAAGCGAAATTATCCATCCTTCTTCTTGATAAATAGAACCGGTGCTCCCCAAGGTGACAGACTCGGTCGCACAAAACCCTTGTCCAAAAGATCTTGCAACTATGCCTTCAGCTCCTTCAGTTCCGTTGGTGCCATCCTATAGGGCGCCTTCGAGATTGGAGTAGTCCCGGGAACGAGATCTACCACAAACTCAATCTCCCTATCAAGTGGCATGCCTGGGAGCTCTGTTGAAAACACATCTCCAAACTCCCGTACTACGGGGATATCCTCAATCCTAGGGGCGTCTGTACCGCCCCGCAACACAACAGTAGCCAAATAGGCTACGCAGCCTCTGCTGATCAACTGTCTAGCTCGAGAAGAGCTAATTGCCATCGCAAACAGTGAACTCTGGCATCCTCTGTACACAACCTACGCCTGCCCCGGCTCTCTAAACGTCACAGTTTGATTCTTGCAATCGATAGTGGCGTAGTACTTGGTCAACCAGTCTATGCCCAAAACAACATCAAACTCTCCGAGTTTATGCAAAGCTAGCAAGTCCACGGGCATGACCCAATCTCCCACCCGAATAGGGCAACAGGGGCAAAACTCTCGAATGTCCAAAGAGTGATCGGGTACTACAACTCGTCCTGGATGCAACAAAGATGTTAGTGGGATGTCATGCAACTTGGCAAACAGCTGGTCTATGAATGAGTGCGATGCACCGGTATCAAATAATGCTCGTACTAAAATATCATAAAGTAAAATGATACCTGCAACCACATTCTCGGCTGCTGCCACCTCCTCAGTCTAGGCCGCATACATGCGCCCGCTCGGGGGCTGCCGTGACCCCTCCAACTGCCGCTGCACAAGTGGCCACCCGGCCTGCTGGTGTACAAAAGGTGTCCCCTGGCTGGGACGCGGCGAAGCTGGTGCAGATGCCGATGATGGCGCTGGCGATGGACCCCTCAGACAGTCCGACTGGAAGTGGCCCTTCTGGCCACACAGGTAGCACCTACCCCGACTGCGTGAACACTGCCGTAGGTAGTGAGGACCACCACAGATCACGCAGCGCGGAGCCTGGCGACGATCGGGTCCTCCTCGCTGAGTAGACGAGCAACGTCCTCGCGACTGGCTCTGACTCCTGGGGTGCCTCGGCGGCCTCCGTGAGTGCGTCTGGCTCGCACCCTGAGCCGCAGGTCTCTTGCCCTTCCCTTTATCCAAGCCCCCGCGACGCTTCTGAAGATCTGTCGCTCCTGCCTCCATAATGAGCACGCGGTTCACAACCTCCCGGTAGGTTTGGAGGTTGGAGGACTGCACCAACTGAAAGATCGAAGGCCGTAATCCACGCTCAAAAATACGGGACTTGTTCTCGTCATCGTGCACTACGAAGGGTACACAGTGGAGTAGCCGGAAAAACTCCCTCTCGTACTCGGCTACTGTCCGCTCCTCCTGGCGCAAGCTGCGCAAGTCCTGCTCCATCTTCCTCTTGACGCTGGTAGGGAAGTAGTGCGCCAGAAGAAGCTCCTTGAACCTCGCCCAAGAAATCGCTGCCAATTAGTGTTCGGGTTGTCCTAGATATCCAACCACCAACGATAGGCCTCGCCGTCCAAATGATGTGTGGCGAGCCAAACTCTATCCCGTTCCTCAACGAAGGTATCCTGAAACAGCTTCTCCATGTGCATCAACCACTTCTCAACAATCCAGTGGTCGACCTTCTCGCCATCGAAGATCCTCGGACTGCACCTCCTGAACTTGCTGAGGCGATCCATGAGCCAATCCCGCTCGGCTCCCTCGGCCATCACAGGGAAAGCTGCCCTCGCCGAAGGCATCTGAACCGGTGGTGTTGCGACCACTTCCTCCCAAGGTGCGGTCGCTGGTGCCGCACGTGAAGAACTGGGCGCGGGGGATTGCGCCCTCGACGCGACGTCCACTACGGGTGCTGGCAGTGTGGGAACCTGAGTCTCGCTTGAAGCTGCTGCCTGCTGTAGCAAGAGATCCTCCAGGTGCTTCATCCGCGCCTCCTGCCGCTGTGCCACCTCGACCTGTCGTTGAGCGACCGCCGCCTGCTGCGCTACAATATCAGTGAGGCCCGCAAGCTGGGACCTCAAGTCGCGGACCTCGCTAGATCCAGAAGTCGCGGAGGTTTCGACCTCCTCGAGGTGTGCCGCATCATCCGCTCTGGCAGATTGGGAGCGTGTAACCGGCATCGTCACTATAAAACATAAAAGCGCAAGTTAGTAACCCGCGCTATCGGATCCCCGCTCCCGATAACCAAACCCAAAATCTTGTGAAAGTAAGAAAGCGTCCTTCACTACTAACTCTCGATGTTACGTTGTCGGCCGCCAACGTAACTCTCCGCGAAGTTATGAGCTATACAATTCGATTTAACTCCACTTTCTAGAGTTATCAAGGTACCCAATCATGATACTTTCTCTTACAAGTCGAATAGTCCTCGTCTCTCGCGAGCCTATTTCTTATAGTCCAACCGGCCTAAGGTTTGCTAGGTCCACTAAGACTTAACCCTAGGCTCTGATACCAAACTAATCTGTCACGCCTCGGGACCGGCGGAGGCCCTCCCGGTGGCATGCCCAGACCCGCCATATGTCTACACATATAAGGCGTCTACAATAACAGCAAAAAATAAAACCAAAGAGATGATCTACAACTAGAGATACCAGAGCAAGAGTAAATCTATCATCTATAACAAGGTGGTAGAAAAATATACTAAACAAAAAAAAAAAGTGACTCATAAAGTTATACAATAACCATCTGCAAAAAGGGGGTACACAAAAGGGTGGTCACTACACATGGATATAACTCTCAACCTCTCCAAAAGAAAACAACGAGAGGTAGACCATCTATCAACGCGTCTCTCGATAGCAAGCTAGCTCGAGGCGATACCTTTTCCGCGGTCCCTAACCTCTCCCGGCGTGGAAGGCTCTGAAATAAGACATAAAACAGAGGGCGTGAGAACTATAATTTATAGTTGGCATTGGGCAATTACTAACCTCAGCTCAATGCACCACTAAGCCTCAAAAGAAAAGGGTAAGTCCAAAAAGCAACAATAATAGTAACTAGACTGCATTTATGAAAGCATAAATAAAATGCCAAGCTACTATGTATATTTTCTTTATTAAAGTGAAGTATGTCCAATGCATAAAACAATATGTCCCAACATGGCAACAAGTAACTATCATGATCCGTTCTATCAATATATGATGATTATGATCTATCAGGGCAACCAAGTATGCTATGATACAACAAGTAAACTGTCAAGTATACTACATGTCTCAGTACTATGCTATAAGCATGTCAAAGTAATCCAACTACTAAGCCTATCTAGTAGTGATTGTCATTTCCCCGTTCAATGTCATTGTTTCCAACATGTTCTAGGACCTACATAGTGTAGTCCAGCTTGTGCCACCTAAGTATCAGTGGTAGCTCCAGCATTCCCACTCTAGGAATGAGTCTATCCCTCCCGACCCCGTAGGTTTCTCGATACCGTACGAGCGAGCATAAGTCGCGTAGGCCAACTCCGGAGTGCCGGCTTGTAGGGAGCGACCCTCACAAGCATGTGCGAATGAGCACAAATGGCAAGCAAGCGTAATCATCATCTCAAGTACCCAATCCTCATGCCTCTAACATGGTAATAGCCACTAGCATCCAACGATCTAGTTCTATGTCTCAAGGTGAAGTTTCAACTCTCACTATGCTTAGTGCCTCTTTATGACACTTAAGCATTACTATAGGTCAAGCACACCACCTATTCAATATTCCATTAATGACCTTAACACTAGGTTCATACATGACCCGAACTCAATGCCGCTTAATAAGACATTAGCCCAATTATTCTCAAGTAGTACAAGTTCCCAAGCCTCTTTATAGCTTACTAAGATCCTTTAAGTCTCAAATAGGAATAGCTTTAAATGCAAGAAAGTAATGCTCATTTTCACAATAGGAATTATGATTCCAAGTCTCAATAGGATGCCAATTATGCACAAGTTGCACATGCTAGTACTCTACTACATAGAGGTCCGAAAATTCATCACACATAACATAGGTATGTTAAGTATCCTAAAATTCACAATAATTACATTTAACATGGAAATGCATGAATTTCTCATTTACGAAGTATAAAACATAGGATATGAGAATTTCTTATATGCTAAGCTAGGTCAAACCCATCGAACAGTCTCGAAACCCTTCGTAAGCTCCAACGAAGGTGTCCTCTAGCCTCTTAGTACCCTAGAGGCACAAGAACAAAGGTTAAACGAACCTTACAATCAACTACAAGCTCAAACATTAATCTACTAAGCAAAAGGGCTAAAATCTCACCTATAGTGTAGAAATTCCTTTCTAAAGCTCAAATGGAAGCTAGATCCCTTCCAAAGCAACCTAAACCAAGGTTCTAATCCAATTAGATTAGCTCAAAAAGTCCTAAATCAAAAAGCCCCAAATAAACCCTAGATTTTCCATTCTAGGGTTCCATCTCCTAAAAACCATCAAAACTAGGTTTAGAGGGAAGAAATGGGCAACTAACCTCTAGAGAAGCTTCAATCCAAGCTCAAAATCCTCTTGGGTTGAAGATGGATCCACCACTAAGCTCCAAAAGCAAGCCCCAAGCCACCAAAAGGTAGAAGAGAGGGTGGGGGTGAAGCTCCAAGTCCTCAAACAAGCTCTACTTCCTCTCCTCCTTCTTCTTCTCCTTCTTCTTCTCTTTCTAGTGAGTGTAGGGAGAGTGTGAGGGAGAGAAATGAGGGAAAGAGATAAGGGAAATGGCCTATAAGCCCTCCCTGGTAACAATATCCACTTAGGTCCCTCAACTGTGCAATCTGTGCACTGCCCGGTTCTGGGCAGTTTTCGGACTGAGGGATCGGTCTCCCCGACCTGGGACCGGTCTCTCAGCCTGCCCCGAAAATCCAACGTTCGGGAACCGGTCTCTCCCCGCATGGGACTGGTCTCTCCCCGCGAAAACGCTCTCGGGGACCGGTCTCACCCGCCAGGGACCAATTGCCTCGCAGTCAGCCGTAACACTATTCCAAGTGGACCGATCTCTCCCTCCAGGGACCGGTCCCTGAGAGTAAAACTCTCAGGACTTAGCTGGAATTTCAGGATTCGAACTTTTTAGGTCGGAACACCTTCTACGACCCTCCACAAGGCGTGGAAAAGCTCGGAACACATCCCATCACTCGAACCTCGCAATTTGCACAGGTCCAGTGTGTTACATAAAGTGAACAACAACACTCTATCAACAGTCCTAGGAGTCCACAACTAGTCATACAACAATTCCTAAAAGTCAATTACTAAGCAGATATCAGAGTGAATAAATTACATAATAGGTATAACAGCATATATATACAAATAATCTCACCAACTCATAACATTGCAAACATATCATACATGTATAACAACTCCAACACTCAACATGCAGAATACATCACCCACTAGTCTCATCAATGTATCAGATACAAGCTACTATACAGCTACTGGATCTACAGGGTCCTCCTATAGCAATCGCATGCCTGGGTAGGAGATGTTATCTAACTCGTTGTCTCCTTACCTCGATCTGCTGCTATAACTGGTGCTGAATGCTCTGAAAAAGGAAGAACAAAGGATGGCATGAGAACCATTATTAATAGTTTCCATTGAGTACAATCGACGACAACAGCGACATGTACCACTAGGTCTAGCAGAGGCAAGAAAAATAAATAAACAGTAAAAGAGCGAGTAACTCAGCATAATATGAAATGGACTGGCAAATATTGTACTATCATGCCTCTAAAGTAGCAATGGATATAAATGAACAATAGGAATATCTCTACCATGATCATATCCTGTTGTAACCCAACACAGTCATAAAAGTCATCATGCGCCAACTGGATATCAGATAAGCATAATCATAGGATCTAATCACACCGGTTGGCTCATAGGTTCGACCAAACCTACGCCTTCGTATGCCCGGTAACCATGCTGACCTAGTGGCCTAGCCCGTATTCATACACCTAACACAACTGGTCAGCTGCCACAGCTCTAGATATATAGGCACTCATTGGGGGCGACCCACCAAGTATCATAATGTCACACCGCTTGCAATCGAACTCAATCCGGCTCAATGCAGGCTATGGTCATGTGTAATGATTAAACAGATAACAAATACATTGTCTTGGATGTTAGTCATAGTCACAATCCACTATCCAAGTGTCCAAAGTCATAATCAATACGTTATATGTTGGTAATTTTTTTAGTATATTTGTAGATTTGAATATAATACAAGATCTCAATAAGAATAAAGTACTATAGAGGTAAAGACTCGTAATAAGTATAAACATCATGGCATCAATGATAAGTGACCACACATATACATGGATATGTAACGAAAAAAACAGCGACAATGCAATAATAATGCTAATTGGTGTTTTAGAACTGTAACAGATGAAAGAAGAGATATAGAGTTTAGTTCACCATGTTTGGCGATCTAGAATCCACCTAAAATGCTGCTATTGACAAAATCAAAGAGGAAACAGTTCAACACCATAATCCCTCACAAAAACTCAACAAAATCACCTCCTAACAACATAATTTACTATATTTATTTACTAAAAAATTCATGGTTATAGAAATCCCAATCAAAATAAAACATGTTACTTACCTCCAAAATCACACTTTCGAACTCGCCACGTCGATCACATTCTCGCCTTAGGCTCCTTCTCTCTTTCTTCCTCTCTCTATCTACCTCACACATTCTATGTAGCATATTGAACTTTAGCAAATTATAAGGTTCCAGTGTTAGAATAGCATGTTGAGCTATTCTGAAAGTTTTGATGGTTGTCTAGAGTGTGTTGACATGTTTTCGGAGCTAAATGAGCGCGAGAATAGGTTTTTGACGTCAAAATCTGCAAACTGCAATTTTGGTGTTGAGAACCGGTACCGGCTTGAGGTATCAAAACTAAGTAGAGTCCAGAATTTTGCTGCTCTTGGGTTTTGCGAAACCAAGTATTATGTACCGGTACTGAGCCGAGTACCGGTACTGCATCGAGCGGGTACCGGAATACAGTAGAAACCAGAATTTCCAACGTTCGGGTTTTGCGAAACTGGACACCTGGTACCGAAACTGCCAAGTACTAGTACTCCAATTTGTGTACCGGTACTCAATGCTACAGAGGCTGTTTTCGTGCAAAATATAATTTCTGGATTTTTAAGGGGCCTGGGGGGGATTGTTACAACATGTAGTATATCCTTTCATCCCCCTCATTTGCTCACTTTGTGCTAAGCTTAGAGAGAGGAGGAGGTAAGCCCGTACACTCTCTCTCTTGGATTTCTTCCTCCCAACTCCTCCATTTCTTGGATTTGATCCTTTTTCTTCAACTCCTTCACAGAAACTTGCCACTAGGCCTTGGAGGGGAGCTTGGGATTGAAGAGAAGAGCTTGCTTGAGGATTAAACTTCAACCTTTAGCATCTTGAAGCTTGGTTTGGAGCTTGTTTGATGTTAGTTATCTTCTTACTCTCTCCAATTGTGAGTTTTGCAAGAACTTTTAGTAGGAAAACCTAGTTTTGAGGAAACTAGGGTTTATTTTAAAATTTCTTGATTTTGAGCTTTTGGAGTTGAATTGATGGGTGTAGAACACTCTTTTAGGTTGGATTTGAAGATCCTTCACTTTGATTTGGATCTTGAACAAGTTTTTTTTTTTATCAAAGGTAACTTTCACTTTTTTTCTACTTGATTTTTGGTGAATTTCATAATATGCTTTTTAGAAGCTTGTAACCCCTTGGATATTTTTCTTAGGGTGTTAGAAGTCTAGTGGACAACTTCTATCGGGGAAACGATCAAGTTTCAAAGGGTATCCGGTGAGTTTGACCACACCGAAATGGGTGAACTCCTCCTATGTCTCCTATCTTGTTATAGGATTTAATAGATATATTTTCAAGCTATTCATGACATCATATATTTTTTGGACGCATGACATATTCATGTTATATATGAAATTGTGCATTCTCTATGTACTAGAGGGCTTGTGATAAATAAAATGCATATCATGGCATATCAATGGTATTACTCTCTTGATTTAATATATGTATGCATGTTAGAGATGAGTAGTAGCATCCTTTGAGACACCACATGACTAGTGGAACTATTGGACTAGAACTTGAAGGGTAATAATTGTACTGCTATAGTTAAAGGAAAACATGACATATTGCATGTACATGACCAGTTATAGAGCTAAGTATATTGTACTTAACCAAGATAAACAACTATAGATGGTATTATGACATTATACTCGACCTCTAGGTTGTTAATTGATATTCCATATTTTAGACATGATGAGTGAGATTCCTACTCATTTGATTACGTTTGTTGGCCGTTGTGCTCATTCGCACAAGCTTGTGAGGGTTGCTCCCTACAAGCCGACACTCCGGATTTAGCTTATACGACATCATGCTCGCCCGTGCAGGATTGGGCGCCGAAATGAATTGCCGTGAGCGAGACTCATTCCTGGAGGGGGAATATTGACTACCACATGGCCATTAGGCACGACACAAGCCGGGACAATACATTGTGTAATTCCCCGATGATTGGGTAATTGTAATTAAATTTAATGTTGTACATCACAACTAGCTAGTGCATGACACTTGGACATAATTATTAGTCATTGCATACTTATACATGTGATAGTGTAGATCTCATACATGTTAAATAACATAGTTATTTAGAGGCATAGTAGTATTAGAACCTTTAATTCTTAACTCTATTCATGCTTTATCATTAGCTATTTCTACTTTTGCCTCAGTTGACCTAGTGGTGTAATTCACTTTTCTCGATGGCTTACCCAGTGGGAACCATTGTTTAATAGTTCTCACCCCCATGTGTTTATTATTTTTGTTTCAGAGCCTTCCACTGCGAGAGGGATTAGGGATTGCGGCAAAGGGGTTGCGACTAGCTAGAGCCTTCTGAGAGTTTCTTAGATAGACCTAGGACACATTTCTTTTGTTTTAGTTATGAAAGGTATATTAGATTATTTTGTGTAGAGTTTACCATGGATTCATGAGATATATTTTTGCTCTTGACTTATTGTATATCTTATGAGAGGTTTATGTTTATTGTTGGTTCTTGCAATAAATATTGATTTATGGTATAGTTTAGTACTTATGCTCTAATCACCATGTTAGGATTATTTTTTCCTTCCTCTATTTATTGATTATTTTGTGTTAGACACCTTGTATGCACCGGAGGTGCTTGTGCATACGGCGGGTCTGTGCACGTGCCGCGCAGGCTTCCGCTGGGGCCCGGGCTTGACATTATCTCTCTTCCTCTGCAGGCAAACTAGAGAAACTAACTTCTTTGCCAAGATTTATAATATAACAATTGCACATAAGTCCGTAAAATTATAATTTTTCACTTTTAGCCAAAATCAACATTTCGGGCACCGGATTCCCTGAGTAGAGCGTCCAAACCCTCCTATTCAGGCCCTTTCGAATGCCCTCTTCACATATACGGCAGTCTGGAACCCATCGTACGAATGTCCGCCCGGTTCATGCGCCGAAAACACTAATAGATTACCTTGATGAGTCAGCATACCTCAACTCACCAACTTAATCACTGATCAAATTTTGGATTGCTACAGTAATTTCGGCCGTCCGAATTCCAGACCCAAAAGTTTTTTATCTTTCTTTTAAAATTTGGTGTCCGCATCCTAGTTCCTAATTAGAATCAGCACAATAGTTGTAATATACCGAAATTTTGGTAGGTTGTACCGAACTTCAGTCGAATTGACCGAAGTGTGGTGTTGGACTAGATGGTGAGGCCCGTGAGACGTTCGGAATGTTTCGAAATGGTTTGGATAGGGTGTGGGGACCTTGGAGAGGAAATCTAGAAAAATTGGAATTGTTTGAGCGTGTTTTGCTTTCGGGGTCCGGACCCTAAGTGCAGGGTCCGGACCCCATACACTCAGAAAGTCTGGGTGGTCCAGAATAGTATTTTTGTGAGGGGCTTAAGTGCAATTGTCATTGGGAAGGCTTCTTGTATAAGTTTTAAGCCCTATGTCTCATTCCCCTCATGTGAGAACAAAGAGAAGAAACTCTCTTTCTCTCTCTAGGAGCTTCTCTCACGCTCCACTCTCTCTCTTTCTCTCTTCCTCTCTCTAGGGTTTGCTCCAAGGGTGGAGTTTGGAGAATAAGAAGACTTGTTGGGAGTGAAACTTGGCTCTTGTGCAAGGAGTTGAGGAGGAAGCTTGAACTTGAGGTGAGTTCATGTGATTATGAGTTAGGGTTTGGCTAAATCTCTTCTAGTAGTGGTTTCTAGAAGATGATATGCTTGGTTAAACTATAAATCTCCAAGAAATTGGGTATTAATTGTTGATTATGGAAACCCTAGGATTAAATTTAAGGTTTTTGTGGAATTGAGATCTAACTTAGGTTTGATCTCTTTTAGCCCTAATTGGAGTATAAACCGACGCGCTGGGAGACTCGGATTGGAATTCCGATAAGTCTACGTCGAGATATTGAGGAAAAACCCCGTTTCGGCTTCGTTTGTCGTGGGTCAGGGGAAAGCGGCGACCGTAAATTGGAAAACTCGGATTCTTGCACCCTAGCATCCCTACGAGGTGGGTGGTGTTATCCGAAACAGTTGGATTTCTCTTTATGTCTAAGTCACCATTTGAGCATATATGTGTATATGTAGGATTCATGCATTGTAGGGTTAAATGGTAATATGTTGGTACTTCTTTTTCTAAGCAAAGAATACGTAGACGTCGATTATCACGGCAATGTGTGATTTGTGGAGGTCCGCACGTTCTCCTAAAGTGCCCTCAGTGGAGAGGGATGTGTTTTGTATGTGGTCAGGAGGGCCATTTTCGATCTGAGTGCCCAAGGAATAACATGTTAACTAAAGTGTCTGCGTCGACTTTGTTGCAAGAGACACCCAGTGGATGTACGCCAGCAGAATTGTTAGAGCCAGATGTGGCGGCGAGGATGATTACGGCAGGTAGTATGTTATGTAATGTTCCTATAACTTGATTATGTTTATGATGATTGTTTTAGTTGCATCTCTAATCGGTTGTTTGCCGAGTTGAGTAGCATCCATTCCTTTCTTGATGCATGTAGGATGATTGATTTCGCAGGATGGTCTGTTTGACGCCCTGCCTAAGGAGAGGGTTTTGTATATGCCAACAAATTGATTGGCCTTACCTATGGTAGAGTAGTGTTGGTTGAAATGTAGCTAGTAAGGTACTTTGTACCCTGGGTTGTACGAGCTGAATTGATTCGCCTTAAGATTTTGAGCATGAAATAATGCATCTTGAAGTTTAATCTCGCTGATTGTGAAGATTGTTATTTTACCTAAATTAGGTATTTATAGGAGGGTTGGAGCCTAATTGGCTGACAATTTAGAATGAGTGAGAATCCTCGAAATGAAGGATAATTTTTGAGAAGTTGTTGTTGTATTTCTGATTAAGTCACAAACTGTGGCTTTACTAGTAGGGAGGCTTTTATGCTTAGTGCTTCGCTTTTTGATTAAGCAATCCCACTTGTTGCAAGGCTGGATGAGTTGTTCGACTATGTGTCGATTATCGTGATTTCAATTGGAAACACGATTAAGTAGTTGGACTGTATTGAGATCTGTTGATCTTTTAATCAGCTTTAAGCATTAAGTGCATTTAATAGATTGAGTGGCAATCTGAGGAATTCTGTAGCCTTCTTTGACAGGGAATGTCATGAAGGGATTGTTCTGTGAACCGTGCAAGGCAAATGATGGATGATTGAGTAGAAGAATTGATAGGATTGAGATGAGACTCTCCTAATTGGATTAGGTATCTTGAAATATTGAGAAAGAAATAATCCAGTTATTTATTTCTTTCTCTTTCTATTTTGGCTTATGTATAATAGAATTAAGCTCCTGGGAACCAACTGCATGAGACAAGCTTTTGGGGATTAATGTCTTGACTGATGACCATGTCAGGATAAATTTCGTATATTTCGAAGCAGACAGGGATACTCTAATTGTGATATAACGAGAAGTTTCAATTGAATTCTTCCCTAATTGTAGGGTTATATGTACTATGAAAGCGATAGAGAACATATAGATGAAGTATAGATTAATTCCCCTCTATCGCCTAGATTGGACTTGGTAATAACAAATATTTTGAGTATCACACTATCAGGACAGTAGGAAAGAAAAGTATATCTGATTGGTTTATTTGAGAAATCGGGTAATTGATGTTCTGAGTTATTTTATCAGAAGTAGACCTCCAATTTGTACTTGCAAAAAGAATTAATTGAGAATCGAATTGGGGCGTATGAGGAAAATTTCTCATTGATGAGATGATTATGATTGGTTTACTCTACGATTGGTACAAAGAAAAACAGTAAAGCTACAGAGACAACATTAATGGAGTTTGTATAAAGTTTGAGTACTAACATTGAGCAGCATCAATTGATGTGAATTTAGGGATTACCACCTAGGGGTGGAATTGAATATGGTACTAAGGCATTGTAATACAATACTGAATGGTAGGTCAGGAGTCCAACTTTAGTGGATTGATTAAAAAGATAATTGTGTTCTATTTGTTATTGAAGGGTATCGGCGGAGGTTAGCGAGGTATGGGTGGCATATTTTATCAGGCCAGTTAGAAGAAAGACTTACAGAGCGCCATGAGATTTCTATGTTCATCGAAGAGGAGCCTACTTTATCCAAAAAGAATGCGAGCTTTGCATTGAAAGTGGGATGCCATAGCTTTAGGTACGACCATGGATAACTAGTTCATTATCAAGCTAGTTGTAATTGTGGAATGTAGTAAAAACAAGGAATATGGGAAATTCTTTTGATATTTAACCTTGGAGTAGAAGTGCATCAATAGTGTAATTTCTGAGAAGCTATGACTCTTGGATGTAAATCGATGATTGGATGATACGTCGTTAACCATTGGTATATGATCATCTTGTAAAGTACAAGATGTGTATCAAATGTAACCTATGAATCCTGTTAAGGAATGATTAAACTCCAATCATATGAATATGACGGGAGAAGTTGGGGCTTCAGCCTCAACCCATTTGAGGGAAATACGAAAGGGGATTTCATCCATAAAGGCAATAAATTTTTGTGATGAAATGAGGGACTTGAGGAGGAAGTATAAGTAAAAGATGAACCTCATATTATAAATTGGAGATTACAGGATAGTTGTGGAAACTTGAATTGCGAGCTGCAGCACCTCTAAAATCGTGGAATTCCTCGTATGGAATGCTTTGAGTGCTTTGACCTGTTCAAATCCTTTGGGAAATGATGTATGTGCTGGTTAAATGCATTTCCCATCATTTTAAGATGGTTAAACAAGGATTCGGTTTTTACTTTCGCGGACGAAACTTCTTTTTAGTCGGAATGAATGTAGTACACTGAACTTTGGCAACTTGCGAAATTCGAGTGTTAGAATAGTAATTGGAACTATTCTACAACTTTTGAAGGATTGTTGAGAGATTTTTAGCAAGTTACTGGGGCAAGCAAGTAGCCGAAAGTGGAAAAGTGCATTGCAAATGCACTATTCAAATGTAGTACTCTGAACTTGGTCAATTATGAAGTTCAAGAGTGGGATTGGTATTGGGAGCTAACCCACATCTTTTAAAGAGTTGTAGTGAGGTTCCTGACAAGTTAAAAGATTGATCGAACAGCTAGAAGATCGAAAGTGCATTGAAAAGGGCAGATTCTGCATTTTGCATTAGAGTACCAGTACCAGTAGCTCGGGGTACCGGTACCCAGCACAGACTGCTGCGTGGCAGCAGGGTGATTTTGGTCTTTTCACTTCCTAAACCCATCCTTATCTGCCCAGCTCGACTCCTGCAGCTGGTTAGGATAGGCTTGAGCTTAGAGAAGCAGGTTTGAACCCTTTTCTTTCTCTCTCTAGGGTTTTGAGGTGTTTTTGAGCAAGAATTCAAGATTTGAGCCAAGTTCTTTCTCCTCTTTGATTGTTAGCTGATCTGGAAGACTTGGGAGCTGTTGATTGTTGCTTGAGAGAGGAGTTTGGAAGTATTTCGCAGCCCTAGTTCAGCAAGAAGCAGAGTTAAATCCTAGTAAGGTGGGAAACCCAACATCTCTCTAGTTTGGTGCTATAATAGTGATTTGAGCATGTTTTCTCCCTCTAGTTGGTTGCTAGCTGATCCGTAGGCTTGGGGGGCAGCTCCTGGTGTGTGGGAAGTGAGGTTTAGTCGTGTTTCATTAACCCTAATTCAGCTGAGGGCTGAGTGGAAGCCTTGTGAGGTAAGCTAATCAACTTTCCTCTAGTTTGATGCTATACTAGTGAATTTGAATGTGTGCTTATCTCTTTGCTGTCAACCAATATAGGGAAGCTTGTAGCAGTGTAACACACTGGACCTTTGCAAATTGCGAGGTTCGAGTGTTTGGACAGTGTCCTGAGCTTTTCCAGATTTTCTGGTAGGTCGTTGACTGTGTTCCGACCCGTGGCTCGCATCTCGAGAAGTGAGGTTTAAAGCCTAGCATAAAAACCTGAAAAATCAAATTTTTGGTCAGCTCTCGGGTAGCCTTCATCAGGCTGTGTACTGGTACAGGGTTGATGGCTGTACCAGTACGGGATGGTGTACCGGTACACAGGCAGTTTTCCAGCAAACCCGATGTAACACACTGGACCTTTGCAAATTGCGAGGTTCGAGTGTTTGGGTGTATTTCGAGCTTTTCCACACTTGGTGGAGGGTTGTAAAATGTTTCCCGACCCAAAAGTTCGAAATCTGGAACTTTGGTCAGTCCTGAGAGTTTTTACTCTCGGGGACCGGTCCCTGGAAGGAGAGACCGGTTCCCCCAGTGAGCAGTGTTGAGGCAGCCTGAGGCAACCGGTCCCTGGCGGGCGAGACCGGTTCCCGAACGCGTCTTCGCAGTGAAAGACCGGTCCCGCGCAGGGAGAGACCGGTTCCCGAACGCTGGTTTTTCGGGTTCGCAGCGAGAGACCGGTCCCAGTTGGGGAGAGACCGGTCCCTCTGGGCGAAAACTGCCCAGTTCGGGCTGATGCAATATTGGTTTTTTGAGGGGCCTCTTGGGATTTTGTTACAATAGAGGGTCTATATGACCCATTCCTTCACTCTTCTCCTCATTTCTCTCCTCTCAACCCTCTCTACACCCTTGATAGAGAAGAAGAAGAGGAAGGAGAAGGAGAAGAAGGAAGGAAGAAGAAGAAGATTGAGAGCTTTTGAGGACTTGGAGCATCTTCCTCATCCCCTCTTCTTCCTTGGCGCTTGAAGGCTTGGACTTGGAGCTTGCAAAGGAGAAGATCTTCACCCTTTGAGCTTGGATTGAAGCTTCCTTGAGGTTGGTAGCCCTTTCTCTCCATCTAGACGTTGGATTTGAGATTTTTCTTGTGTTGAAACCCTAGAATGGGTATTAGGGTTTATTTTTGGGGCTTTTTGATCTAGGGCTTTTGGGGCTAGATTGATTGGTTTAGAACCTCCCTAGGGCTTGGATTGGAAGGGTTCTAGCTCTCATTTGGAGCTTTGGAAGAGTTTCCTACTCTTGAGGTAAATTTTGGCCCTTTTGCTTCTAGATTAAGGTTTGATCTTATTTAATGGTCGTAATGCCCTCGTATCTCTTCGCTGATTACTTTTAGGGTATTTTGAGACTCGGGGACAACTTGGTTCGGCGAGACGAGACCCTACGCGACGGTTCGGTGGGTTTGACCTAGCCACACAATGAGAAATTCTCATTTGTGCTTAATTAAGTGTTGTTAAATGAAAGAGCATGCATATTCTTGTTATATGTATTTATTGTGAATTTTAGAATGCTTAAAAGGCCTATGTTATATATGACGAAATTTTGGACCTCTATATAGTAGAGAGTAGCTTATTAGGCCATAGTTGCATTTAGCATTCTATATGAGACGTGGTACCATGCTTCTACAGTAAAATGGGTTCGGATTCATGCATTTAAACCTAAGTTTACTTGTGACATGAAAAATTGACAATATTGTCATTTAGAAGCTATGTGAATTAGGGAGCTAATGTCATCAAGCGGCATTGAGCTCGGGACACGTGTGAACCTAGTGGATAGGGCCATTGAGGGATTTGGAAAACATGTTGAACATTAAATTGCCTAAGTGTCATTAAGGGGCACTAGGCGTAGCAAATGTTGAAACTTCACATTGTGACTTGAACTAGATCTTCGGGATGCTAGTGACTATACCATGTTAGAGACATGTGGATTGGGTACTTGAGACAGTGACCTTGCTTGTTAGCCATTTGTGCTCATTCGCACATGCTTGTGAGGGTCGCTCCCTACAAGCCGGCACTCCGGAGTTAGCCTACGCGACTTTTGTTCGCTCGTGCGGTATTGAGAAGCCTACGGGGTCGAGTGGGACAGACACATTCCATGAGTAGGGATGTTGGGCTACCACAGGCACTTAGGCGGCGCAAGCTGGACTACCTTTGGTAGGTCCTTAATTGGAAATGGAAATCGATACGGTGTCGAGAATGGATAATCACTACTAGATAGGGTTAGTAGTTGAGTTACATTTATATGCTTTTAGCATAGTGTTGAGACATGTAGTATACTTGACAGTTACCTATTTCATCACAGTATGCTTGGTTGCCATGATAGAGCTTATACATCATGTATGATTAAAGGGTCGTAACAGGAAACTATTGCCATTGGTTACCTTTCCTTATGATGGAATAGATGTACAACAGTTTGACATCGTGCTTATGAGGGATATAGTAGTATAGCATTTTTACTTATGTTCTCTCTTTCAGCAGTTTATTACATGCTCCTTTTTATTGCTCATTATTATTATCGTTGCTTACCCTTACTTTTGGGGCCTAGTGGAGCATGAGCTGAGGTCAGTAATTGCCCACTGGGAACTATAAATTATAGTTCTCACGCCCTCTTTTTCTCGATGTTTTCAGAGCCCTCCACTCAGGGTGAGGCCAGGGACCGCGGGAAGGGAGTTGCTTCGAGCTAGCTTCCTTCGAGGACGATTCGCTAGGTGGTCTACCTCTTGTTGTGTTTTATTTTGGAGAGGTTGAGAGTTCTACCAGTGTATTAGTGACCACCATTTTTGTATTAGAGGCTGATACTGTATAACTTATGTTTACTTTCATGTGTTAGTTACGTTCTATTACTATCGGTGTAGATGTTAGAACCTTACTCGCTCTGATATCATTAGTTGTTAGTCTTTTCACTGCTTCTACTTGTTCCACTGCTTGTCTTTACTTCCGCTTTTATTGTAGACGCCTTATATGTGTAGACATATGGCGGGTCTGGGCACGCTACCTGGAGGGCCTCCGCCGGTCCCGGGGCGTGACACCCGAGGCTTGGGTTTGGCATTTTCGCAGGATGTGTACCGGTACGCGGGCCCGTGTACCGGTACGCAGTGACAAAATCTGAATATTTGATTCTGCAGGGGTGTTTTTGCATTGTTGCCTTCTTATATTAGCACCCATGCCCCTTGGAGCTCTCCCTGAGCTGAGAACACAGGAGGAGAAGGTAGGGACTTCCGCTCTTCACCCTCCTTGGATTTTATCTCCCTTTTTGCTTGGATTTAGGTAGTTTTTGCTCTCTTTTGTTTCCTAGACCATTTTCCACCCTTGTTGGAGGCTTGGATCTTGGGGAGAAGCTCATTGGGGAGGAGATCTTCAACCTTGGTTGATTTGGAGCCTAGTTGGGAGATTCTTGAAAGGTTAGAAACATATTCTCCTTTTAATCTTTGTTTTGTTAGAATTTTTGAGATGGAACCCTAGAATGAGATTTAGGGTTTGATTTTGGGCGTTTCGAATCTAGGGCTTTTGGAGCTAGATTCTTTGGTTTAGAACCTTCCTTGGGTTTGGATTGGAAGGATTCTAGCTCTCCTTTGGAGCCTAGGAGAGGATTTTTACTCTTGAGGTGAGTTTTGGCCCTTTATGCTTCTAGGTTAATGATTGATCTTATAGTTGATCGTAATGCCCGTGTATATCTTCGCTCAATACTTTTAGGGTATTTTGAGACTCGGGGACAACTTCGTTCGGCGAAACGAGGCACTACGCGACGGTTCGGTGGATTTGACCTAGCCACACAATGAGAAAACCTCATTGTTGATGATTTAAGCGTTGTAAAATAAAAAAGCATGCATATTCTTATTATATGTATTTATTGGGAGTTTTAGAATGCTTAAAACGCCTATATTACATATAGTGCAATTTTGGACCCCTATACAGTAGAGAGTTGCATATGAAGCTTATGTTTGATTGCTTAGCATTCTTATGTTGGGCCATGTTCCTTTTAATGAAAATGAGTTCGATTCATTCATTTTAAACCTAAGTTTAATTGAGACATGAAAGGTAATAAAATTGCCATGTAGGGGCACCGGACTAGAACATTATGTGAATTAGAGAGCTAATATCATCAAGCGGCATTGAGCTCGGGACATGTGTGAACCTTGTGGATAGGGCCATTGAGGAATGTGGAACATGCTTAAATATTGAATATCTAAGTGTCATAAAGGGGCACTAGACCTAGAGAACATTGGAACTTTACTTTGTGACATAGAACTAGATCTTCGAGATGCTAGTGACTATACCATGTTAGAGACATGAGGATTGGATACTTGAGACTTGGTCTACGCTTGCTTGCCATTTGTGCTCATTCGCACATGCTTGTGAGGGTCGCTCCCTACAAGCCGGCACTCCGGAGTTAGCCTACGCGACTTATGTTCGCTCGTGCGGTATTGAGAAGCCTACGGGGTCGAGTGGGACAGACACATTCCAAGAGTAGGGATGTTGGGCTACCACAGGCACTTAGGCGGCACAAGCTGGACTACCTTTGGTAGGTCCTTAATTGGAAATGGAAATCGACACGGTGTTGAGAATGAATAATCGCTACTAGATAGGCTTAGTAGTTGGATTAGGTGACATGCTCATGACATAGCAATGGGGTATATAGTACACTTGCCGGTTTCATGCATTGCATCATAGTATACTGGGTTATCTTGATAGAGCGTACTCCTTATATTTTGGCATATGGTATTGTGAGGTTTACTTGTTCATTATGTTGAGGCATATTAGTATGCATTGGATATATTACCTTATGATAGCGTAGATGTACATCACCATGACATCATGCTTATTGGAGACATAGTAGTATAGCATTTCATTCATGCTTTCTTTCAGCAGTTTTCGTGTTCGCTATTTATTGCATATTACTATATGTCGTTACTTACCCTTTTCTTTTGGGGCCTAGTGGTGCATTGAGCTGAGGTCAGTAATTGCCCACTGGGAACTATAAATTATAGTTCTCACGCCCTCTTTTTCTCGATGTTTTTCAGAGCCTTCCACGCAGGGTGAGGCCAGGGATCGCGGGAAGGGAGTTGCTTCGAGCTAGCTTCCTTCGAGGACGAGTTGCTAGGTGGTCTACCTCTCGATATTTACTTTTTGGCGAGAGGTTGAGGGTTTTACCAGTGTACTAGAGACCACCATTTTTGTACTAGAGACAGATATTGTACTACTTATGGTTTCTTTTATTGTCTAGCTTTATTTCTTTACTTTGGTGTAGATGATAGAACTTTACTCGCTCTGATATCATTAGTTGCTAGTTATTTCACTTCTTTTATTTGTTCTATCTCTTGCTTTACTTCCGCTTTTGTTGTAGACGCCTTATATGTGTAGACATATGGCGGGTCTGGGCACGCTACCGGGAGGGCCTCCGCCGGTCCCGGGGCGTGACAGATTAATTTGGTATCAGAGCCTAGGGTTGAGTCTTAGTGGACCTAGCGAACCTTAGGCCGGTTGGACTATAGGAATTAGGCTCGTGAGAGACGAGGTCTAATTGACTTGTGAGCGAAAGTATTATGATTGGGTTTATGACAACTCTAAAAAGTTAGAGTTTGATCGGAGTGTATGGCTTCTAACTTCGCGGAGGGTTACGTTGGCGGCCGACAACGTAACATCGGGAGTTAGTAGTGAAGGACACTTCCTTACTTTCGCATGATTTGGGGTTTTATCTATTTGAGCGGGGATGCGATAGCGTGGGTTACTAACTTGCGCTTTTATGTTTTGTAGTGACGATGCCGATTACACGCTCCCAGTCTGCCGGGGCGGATGATGCGGCACACCCCGAGGAGGTCGAGACCTCCGCTACTTCCGGATCTAGTGAGGTCCGTGACTTGAGGGCCCAGCTTGCGGTTCTCACTGATCTGTTGGCGCAGCAGACGGCAGCGGCGCAGCGACAGGCTGAGGTGGCTCAGCGGCAGGAGGCGCGGATGAAGCATCTTGAGGACCTCCTACTTCAGCAGGCAGCAGTTTCGAGGGAGACCCAGGTTCCCACACCGCCAGCACCCGTGGTGGACGTCGCACCGAGAGCGCAATCCCCCGCGCCCAATTCTTCCCGTGCGGCACCGGCGACCACACCTCGGGAGGAGGTGGATGCGGTACCCCCAGTTCAGAGACCAGCTACAGGGGCGGCATTCCCCGTGATGGCAGAGGGAGCCGAGCGGGATCGGCTCATGGAGCGCCTCAGTGAGTTCAGGAGGTGCAGCCCGAGGATGTTTGACGGCGAGAACGTCGACCACTGGATTGTTGAGAAGTGGTTGATGCACATGGAGAAGCTTTTTCGAGACACCTTTGTGGAGGAGCGGGACAGAGTTTGGCTCGCCACTCATTTTCTTGACGGCGAGGCCTACCGTTGGTGGTTGGATATTCAGGACAACCCCAACACCGACTTGACAGCGATCACTTGGACGAGGTTCAAGGAGCTTCTTCTGGCGCACTACTTCCCGACCAGCGCCAAGAGGAAGATAGAGCAGGATTTGCGCAGCTTGCGCCAGGACAAGCAGTCAGTGGCCGAGTACGAGAGGGAGTTCTCCCGGCTGCTTCACTGTGTACCGTTTGTTGTGAGGGATGACGAGGACAAGGCCCGCATTTTTTAGCGCGGATTGCGCCCTTCTATCTTTCGATTGGTGCAGTCTTCCAACCTCCAGACCTATCGGGAGGTTGTGGATTGAGCGTTGATTGTTGAGGCTGGAGCGGCGGATTTGCAGGAGTGACGCGAGGCCCTAGATAAGGGCAAGGGCAAGAGGCCCGCGGCTGAGGGTGCGAGTCAGACGCACTCACGGAGGCCGCCGAGGCACCCCAGGAGCCGGAGCCAGTCGTGAGGACGGGGCCAGTCTACTCAGCGAGGAGGACCCGATCATCGCCAGGCTCCCCGCTGCGTGATCTGTGGTGGACCCCACTACCCACGACAGTGTTCACGCAGCCGGGGCAGGTGTTTCTTGTGTAGCCAGGAGGGCCACTTTCAGTCGGACTGCCCGAGAGGTTCAGCGCCAGCGCCATCTTCGGCATCTGCACCGGCATCGCCGGGTCCCAGTCAGGGGACATTTTCTGCGCATCACCAGGCAGGACGGCCGCCAGTTCAGCGGCAGGCGGAGGGGTCACGACAAGCCCCGAGCGGGCGCATGTACGCGGCCCAGACTGAGGAGGCGACAGCAGCCGAGAATGTGGTTGCAGGTATCATTTTACTTTATGATATTCGAGTTAGAGCTTTGTTTGATACCGGTGCATCGCATTCATTCATAGACCGGCTGTTTGCCGAGTTGCATGGCATCCCACTTGTATCCTTGTTGCATCCTGGACAAGTTGTTGTACCCGACCATTCTTTGGACATCCAAGAGTTTTGCCCCAGTTGCCCTGTTCGGGTTGGAAATTGGATCATGCCCGTAGACTTGCTAGCTTTGCATAAACTCGGGGAGTTTGATGTTGTGCTGGGCATGGATTGATTGACCAAGTACTACGCCACCATTGATTGTAAGAATCGAACGGTGACGTTTAGAGAGCCGGGGCAGGCGGAGGTTGTGTACCGAGGATGCCAGAGTTCGCTTTTTGCGATGACGATTAGCTCTTCTCGAGCTCGGCAGTTGATTAGTAGAGGCTGCGTAGCCTACTTGGCTACTGTTGTGTTACGGGGTGGTGATGACGCCCCTAGGATTGAGAATATCCCCGTAGTGCGGGAGTTTGGAGATGTGTTTCTAGCGGAGCTTCCAGGCATGCCACCTGATAGGGAGATTGAGTTTGTGGTAGATCTCGTTCCCGGGACTACTCCGATCTCAAAGGCACCCTATAGGATGGCACCAGCAGAATTGAAGGAGCTGAAGGCACAGTTGCAAGATCTTCTGGACAAGGGTTTCGTGCGATCGAGTGTGTCACCTTGGGGAGCACCGGTCCTATTTGTGAAGAAGAATGATGGATCACTTCGTTGTGCGTGGACTATCGTGAACTTAACAAAGTCACGATTAAGAACAAGTATCTATTGCCGAGGATCGACGATCTATTTGATCAGCTTCAGGGATCTAGTGTGTATTCCAAGATTAACCTGCGGTCGGGATATCATCAGTTGAGGATCAGACCTGAAGATGTATCGAAGACGGCTTTCAGAACACGGTATGGACATTATGAGTTTACAGTTATGCCGTTTGGGCTTACCAATGCCCCGACTGCTTTTATGGATCTAATGAACCGTGTTTTCAAGCCTTATTTAGATAGGTTTGTCGTGGTGTTCATCGACGACATCTTAGTGTATTCCCGGAGTGATGCGGATCACGAGGAACACTTGAGACTTGTACTTCAGGTGCTTCGGGAAAAGAAGCTCTATGCCAAGTTGAAAAAGTGTGAGTTTTGGCTTAGAGAGGTGGCTTTTTTAGGCCATCTGATTTCAGGATCAGGAATAGCTGTGGATCCAAGGAAAATTGAAGCCATCAAGAATTGGCCAAGGCCGACGAGCGTGACCGAGATACGGAGCTTCATTGGTTTGGCCGGCTATTACCGATGGTTCGTTGAGGGATTTGCAAAGTTATCTACTTCCCTCACGAGGCTCACGCATAAAAGAACTAAGTTCATTTGGAATGATGCATGTGAAAGGAGCTTCCAAGAGTTGAAGCAGCGATTGACAACCGCCCCGATCCTTACCTTGCCGACTGCTAGAGCAGGGTATGTGATTTATAGCGATGCTTCCTTTATTGGATTGGGATGTGTTTTAATGCAGGATGGGAAGGTGATCGCGTATGCTTCTCGCCAACTAAAGAATTATGAGAGAAACTATCCTACCCATGACTTGGAGTTGGCGGCCGTAGTCTTTGCTCTGAAGCTATGGCGCCACTACTTGTACGGCGAGCGATGTGAAGTGTATACGGATCACAAGAGCTTAAAGTATCTATGCACTCAGAAGGAGTTGAACTTGAGGCAGCGCAGATGGTTGGAGCTACTCAAGGATTATGATTTGACGATACTTTACCACCCGGGCAAGGCTAACGTGGTGGCGGATGCGCTAAGTAGGAAATCGACGGAAAACTTAGCGATGCTTATGGTTACTCAACCACCGTTGATCGAGCAGATGAAGCGGTTGGAGTTGGAGGTGGTGGCTCCTGATACACCCTTGAGACTGACGGCTTTGGTGGTGCAACCTACACTTATGGAAAGGATTAAAGAAAAGCAAGCTTCCGACTCGGAGTTGCAAAAGATTTGAGCTAAGATGGTTGATGGTTGCACTGGTGACTTCACTCTAGATGGTGATGGATTGATGCGTTTCCGCGGACGACTATGTGTACCGGCGGACTTGGGCATTAAAGAGGATATTCTTCAAGAAGCACACCGAGCACCGTATGCTATACATCCGGGAGGCACCAAGATGTACAAGGATTTGAAATTACTTTATTGGTGGCCCGGGATAAAAAAGGATGTTGGTGAGTTTGTTGCTAGATGTTTAACTTGCCAACAGGTGAAGGCTGAGCACCGAGTTCCTGCGGGGAAGTTGCAGAGCCTGCCGATTCCAGTGTGGAAATGGGAAAAGATCACCATGGATTTCGTGATGGGATTGCCTCGCTCACAGGCCGGGCATGATGCTATTTGTGTGATCGTGGATAGATTGACGAAATCGGCACATTTTATACCTATCCACACTACTTGGACTGGTGAGAGACTCGCATAGGTTTATTTGGATGAGGCTGTGCGATTGCACGGGGTACCTACTTCTATAGTATCAGATCAAGATCCCCGTTTTGTATCCCACTTTTGGAGGAGCTTACAGGACGCTTTGGGTACGCGCTTGGATTTCAGCACTGCTTTTCACCCCCAGAGTGACGGGCAGTCGGAGCGTACTATACAGACTCTCGAGGACATGCTTCGAGCCTGCGTGATTGACTTTCAGGGAGGATGGTCGCAGCATCTACCGATGGCAAAGTTTGCTTATAACAATAGTTATCAAGCAAGCATCAAGATGGNTGGTCGCAGCATCTACCGATGGCAAAGTTTGCTTATAACAATAGTTATCAAGCAAGCATCAAGATGGCACCGTTCGAGGCACTCTATGGACGGAAGTGTAGATCGCCACTTCATTGGAGTGAAGTTGGCGAGAGATTGGCCTTAGGCCCAGATGTACTCTAGGAAGTAGAAAATAAGGTTCGCATTGCTCAGGAGCGACTGTTGACAGCCAGAGTAGGCAGAGGAGTTATGCTGATCGGCGTCAACGAGACTTGGAGTTTCAGATTGGAGATCATGTCTTCTTGAAAGTCTCGCCGACCCGAGGGATTAGAAGGTTTGGAATCCGGGGTAAGTTGAGCCCCCGATACATTGGACCGTATGAGATTTTGGAGCGTGTAGGCCCGGTAGCGTATCGACTTGCTCTACTGCCAAACCTATCGGGTGTGCACAATGTATTCTATGTATCGGTCCTTCGGAAGTACATCCACGACCCGGTTCACGTGTTGGTTGCTACACCAGTGGAGCTAAGGGATGATCTGAGCTTTGAAGAGCAACGTTTGAGGATTTTGGCCCGCGAGGTAAAGAGCTGCGGAACCGTGAGATTCCCTACGTGAAGGTGCTTTGGAGCAACCACGACGAGCGCGAGGCCACTTGGGAGTTGTAGAGCGTGCTGCGGGAGCGCTATCCCCATCTCTTTCAGATGGAGGCTTGAGGTACTTTGTCTTTTTCGAGTTTTGCGGACGAAACTCCTTTTTAGGAGGGGTGAATGTAACACACTGGACCTTTGCAAATTGCGAGGTTCGAGTGTTTGGACAGTGTCCTGAGCTTTTCCAGATTTTCTGGTAGGTCGTTGACTGTGTTACGACCCGTGGCTCGCATCCCGAGAAGTGAGGTTTAAAGCCTAGCACAAAAATCCGAAAAATCGAATTTTTGGTCAGCTCTCGGGTAGCCTTCATCAGGCTGTGTACCGGTACAAGGTTGATGGCTGTACCGGTACAGGGTTGATGGCTGTACCGATACGGGATGGTGTACCGGTACACAGGCAGTTTTCCAGCAAACCCGATGCTCGGGTTTGGCATTTTCGCAGGATGTGTACCGGTACGCGGGCCCGTGTACCGGTACGCAGTGACAGAATCTGAATGTTTGATTCTGCAGGGGTGTTTTTGCATTGTTGCCTTCTTATATCAGCACCCACGCCCCTTGGAGCTCTCCCTGAGCTGAGAACACAAGAGAAGAAGGTAGGGACTTTCTGTCTTCACCCTCCTTGGATTTTATCTCCCTTTTTGCTTGGTTTAGGTGGTTTTTGCTCTCTTTTGCTTCCTAGAGCATTTTCCACCCTTGTTGGAGGCTTGGATCTTGGGGAGGAGCTCATTGGGGAGGAGATCTTCAACCTTGGTTGATTTGGAGCCTAGTTGGGAGCTTCTTGAAAGGTTAGAAACATGTTTTCTCCTTTTGATCCTTGTTTTGTTAGAATTTTTGAGATGGAACCCTAGAATGAGATTTAGGGTTTGATTTGGGCGTTTCGAATCTAGGGCTTTTGGAGCTAGATTCTTTGGTTTAGAACCTTCCTTGGGCTTGGATTGGAAGGATTCTAGCTCTCCTCTGGAGCCTAGGAGAGGATTTTTACTCTTGAGGTGAGTTTTGGCCCTTTTTGCTTCTAGGGTAATGATTGATCTTATAGTTGATCGTAATGCCCGTGTATCTCTTCGCTCAATACTTTTAGGGTATTTTGAGACTCGGGGACAACTTCGTTCGGCGAAACGAGGCACTACGCGACGGTTCGGTGGGTTTGACCTAGCCACACAATGAGAAAACCTCATTGTTGATGATTTAAGCGTTGTAAAATGAAAAAGCATGCATATTCTTGTTATATGTATTTATTGTGAATTTTAGAATGCTTAAAACGCCTATGTTACATATAGTGCAATTTTGGACCCCTATATAGTAGAGAGTTGCATATGAAGCTTATGTTTGATTGCTTAGCATTCTTATGTTGGGCCATATTCCTTTTAATGAAAATGAGTTTGATTCATGCATTTTAAACCTAAGTTTAATTGAGACATGAAAGGTAATAAAATTGCCATGTAGGGGCACCGGACTAGAACATTATGTGAATTAGAGAGCTAATGTCATCAAGCGGCATTGAGCTCGGACATGTGTGAACCTTGTGGATAGGGCCATTGAGGAATGTGGAACATGCTTAAATATTGAACATTGGAACTTCACTTTGTGACATAGAACTAGATCTTCGAGATGCTAGTGACTATACCATGTTAGAGACATGAGGATTGGATACTTGAGACTTGGTCTACGCTTGCTTGCCATTTGTGCTCATTCGCACATGCTTGTGAGGGTCGCTCCCTACAAGCCGGCACTCCGGAGTTAGCCTACGCAACTTATGTTCGCTCGTGCGGTATTGAGAAGCCTACGGGGTCGAGTGGGACAGACACATTCCAAGAGTAGGGATGTTGGGCTACCACAGGCACTTAGGCGGCACAAGCTGGACTACCTTTGGTAGGTCCTTAATTGGAAATGGAAATCGACACAGTGTTGAGAATGAATAATCACTACTAGATAGGCTTAGTAGTTGGATTACTTGACATGCTTACGACATAGCATTGAGACATATAGTGTACTTGCCTGTTTCATTCATTGCATCATAGTATACTGGGTTGCTTTGATAGAGCTTACTCCTTTTGCATTGACATATTATCTTATGATAGCGTAGATGTACATCACCATGACATCATGCTTACTTGAGACATAGTAGTATAGCATTTCATTTATGCTTTCTTTCAGCAGTTCTTACACTCGCTCTTTATCATTTATTATTATTGTCGTTACTTACCCCTTTCTTTTGGGTCCTAGTGGTGCATTGAGCTGAGGTCAGTAATTGCCTACTGGGAACTATAAATTATAGTTCTCACACCCCCTGTTTCTTGATGTTTTTCAGAGCCTTCCACGCGGGAGAGGCTAGGGACCGCGGGAAAGGAGTTGCTTCGAGCTAGCTTCCTTCGAGGATGATTTGATAGGTGGTCTACCGCTCGTTATTTTATTTTGTGAGAGGTTGAGAGTTGTACCCGTATATGTATAGAGACCACCCTTCTTTTGGATTTATGTATTTCTTTTGAGGAGTTTGCATTGTATCACCTGGTGTTTTACTTCTTTGGATTAGTATGTTTCCTTTATTCTTGTTTTAGATGATAGAACTTTACTTGCTCTGATATCTCTAGTTATAGATTATTTCTCGCTTTTATTTTCGCTGTTGTTGTAGACGCCTTGTATGTGCAGACATATGGCGGGTCTGGGCACGCTACCGGGAGGGCCTCCGCCGGTCCCGGGGCGTGACAAGCAGGGATAAAGGACGTGTTTTGGGCTGTGTTCTACAATCTAACTCAATAGGAAGCTGAGTAGAAGCTTTGGAAAGGTGATTAACCACCTATTCTCTACTTAGAAGATATACTAAGTGTATTAGTACGCGTAGTGAGGCAGTTTTGGTATATGCTCGCAGCAGGCTAGTGTGAATCACTTTGGCCGACTGTGGGTGATTCTTATAGATCAATTTTGGTGTGCTCCAACCTAAATTGGAGTTGCGCAAGGTGAGCAACCTAACCTCTCTTAAGTTGAATGTATTGGTTAGTAACAATGATGGATTATAGAGTATATGAACCCAGCAGGTTACAGCAGGATACTAAATCCTTTTGGCTGGAATTTATGAGCTTTCGAAGGGTAATTTTGAGTTGGCCAAGCTGAAGTGAAGTGGAATTAAAGCTGGATTATATTCTACGTGAGATTCTAACCTAGATTATGCGATTAAGTGGGGTTTATTATGTGAAAGCTTGGTAAAGATCCTAGCTGATTTTAGAATGTTTGTTAGGGCTTTTGAAGGCTTCGGATTACCTCAAATTGCGGAATCATCGACATATTGGTTGGTCGGACCTTCCCGAAATGGATGAATTCTCTCTATGTCTCCTTTGACATTATGAGTTGAAGTTTTTGTATACTTATGTGAACATATGTGTAATTGAAGGAATTGAGACATGCATCTATGCGCATATTATATCGAATACAATAGCACCTCTGTGCAGTAGAGGAAGAATTATGAATTGCCTATTTTACATAGATCAATTGCTCTTTTACCATGTATTTGTGATATTAGTAGCTTATACAAACAAGTTAAGCAGGACATCATTCAAGAAAGAAGAATTGTAAAACCATATAAGTATCATTTGGCTCTATTGGACAACAAGGGAATGATGTACTTGAAGTGAAATTATGCAATTTCATGTTGTACACATGGTGCTAGAACTATTAGTTCATCTCGCATAGTGAGGTTATTTATATATTCATATGGAATCATATAAGAGTATCTTAGATCATGTTCTACATACTTGTATTGACAAGTTGGTTGCTGTTTTCATACTTATGTTGTTAGAACTAGCATGAACTTTGAGTTCTGAACATGATCTAGTTAAGTAACCAGAACGTGGCATTATGACATGACATGAAGGTACACTGTTAATTATAACCTGGTTGAATGACTAGAAATAATTATGATGTATACTTGTATAGTCGAGCAAAAGTACTTACATGTTACTTATTTACTCCAAGTAGTGGAGGCTTATGTGGAACTTTAGAATATGTGCCCTGAGTCATATGAACCTAGAATGAGTCATTAAGTATAACCTGAGTAAACCACTTTCCCTATGTATAGGGAGTAGTGAGAGGGCTCTATGTAAGTATGCATGGGCATAGCCCATTATGATGTAAAGAATATACTTGTTTAAGTTATACTAGCTATTGGTAAAATTATGTCAACAAGTAGTTGATAGTGGCTTACGATTTGGTACTACAGTGTCGACCTTGTGTCGAGTTGAGACTCCATGTCAGAGACATGATGAAATTGTGATACCTATGCTATGGATTATGCTTGCATGCCATTGTGCTCATTCGCACACGCTTGTGGGGGTCGCGCCCTCCAAGCCGGCACTCCGGAGTTAGCGACAGATTGTTTGCTTATGTACGATTTGAGCGCCGAAGTGGATTACTGTGGGTAATGTTGACTTCCACAGGGCCATTAGGCACGGCGCGGCTGGGACCTTATCCTGTGTAAGTCTCTTGTGAATTGGGTTATTATGAGTTACTTTAACCTTAGACAGACATAGTAGTAAAAATACTTTATGTCATTGGTTGAGTAAACTTAGTAATGAACATACTAGAAGATTGACATCCTGGTTAGTTAGCAGTATAGTGACAGTATGTTTACACTCTTGCTAGTGTAGGAATTAACTACATGATGTCATCGGATAGTTCATTGATAATCAGGATATGTTGTATACGGTCTGACATATAGCTAGTTAAGCTGTCAATTGGCCTAATTGGTAAAACTTGTTATGATGAACTAGTACTTAAAACATGTTAATAAACATATCTTGAGAAGAATGTCATGATTGATTTATTTCAGTACCTATTGCATTTACTTGCTTATCTATTATTGTTTACTCATGTTACAGTTGGCCTAGTGGTGTACTTCGCCACTCTCGGCGGCTTACCCACTGGGAACTATTGTTTAATAGTTCTCACGCCCTTTTGTTGGTTGTTTTATACAGAGCCTTCCACAGCAGGAAAGGTTAGGGTTCCTGGCGAGGGGTCAGCGGGTAGCTAAAGCTTTCTCGATGTTAAATAGATGAACCTCTACCAGTTTATTTTGATTCAGTTTAGTATTGTATCTTGGACTTATGTAGAATGTACTTTGCTTTTACATTGTAATAAAGTTTTGGGTTGTATAAGTTTTAAACTTTTAGTTGTGCTCTGATTACTTAGTTAAGTTATGATCTTTTTACTATATTGTTCATTCTCTTTGTAGACGCCTGGTGTACATTGTGATTGTTTGGTGTACACGGCGGGTTTGTGCACTTTACTATGAGCTTCCGCTGAAGTCCAGGACGTGACAACCTGTCACAGCGGAACATTATAGAACATATAAAATGTCGGACAACTTGGCCTTCATCACTACAAGATTCTCTTTAGCGACCTTCATTAATCCATCAGCTGAAGAACACTTAAAGCCTTTAGTATCAAGTGTACCCAATGAGATCGGATTTTTTCTTATATTCGAAACATGCTGAACCTCAGATATAGTCCTCACTACTCCATTGAACTCCGTACCTAAATAGTGCCAATTCCAATAACTGTACACTTAGAGTAATTTTCCATCAATACATCTCCACCATGAATAGGCTTGTACGTCGAGAACCATTCTTTATAGATATGGAAGGAACATGCAGAGTCCATAAGTCACTCATCCTGTTTGCGTGTCTTATCCATAACTATGAAGACAATATCATTTTCATCTGATTCTCTTTCTTCGACACTTGCTTCTGCTTTAGTATTGGTGTTTTTCTGACCTTAATTTTTATCACCGTTATTTTTCTGCTGCTCTTTATTTTTCAACTTAAAACAATCAACTTTTATGTGACTCTTTTTCTTACAATAACCATAAATCAGATTCTTTTGTTTTAACTTTGATCTAGATGTACCTCTATTACTGAAACCCTTCTTTTGAGACCTCCCTCTAGCGACCAAACCTTGTGTGAAGCTCCACCTATCTCTCTGCTTATCTGCATGTCAATCTTTTTTTTTGAAAGTAAAGAGGATATAACATCATCGAGATATAGAGTATCTCGTACAAACAAGAAGGTCTCACGAAAATTCTCGTAAAAGGGCAATAAAGAACATAACAATAAAAGGGCTTCATCTTCCTCCTCGATTTTGATATCTATCGAGTGAAGATCCGTAATAATAGAATTAAATTCATCTAAATGCGAATTAATAGAGGTACCTTCTGCCATGCGCAATATGAAGAGACGTTGCTTTAAATATAATTTGTTGGTGAGAGATTTCGTCAGGTAGAGAGACTCCAATTTAAGCCAAAGCCTTACAGCGGTCTTTTCATCCAAGTCATTGCGCAATACCTCATCGAATAAACATAATTGTATTGTCGTAAGAGCTTTGTCATCAATCTCCTCCTTCTACTCCGGCGTCAAAGTATTAAACATATTTTCTTTTCCCAACAATGCCTTATGCAATTCTTGTTGCATCAATATGGCACACATCTTGACTTGTCATAATGCGAAACGGTTGGTCCTATCAAATTTTTGGGTCACAAACTTCATCGTCATCTCAATCCTCAAAGGGAATAGAAAGCCTCTGATACCAATTTGTTAAAATCGGAACGGCGAAAAATAGATTCAGAAAAAATACTTGATGCATGAAAAGAAAAGATAATGAATGAGCACACCGAAAATTAACATAGTTTGGTCATCGTCCTACATCGACAGGCGAAAACCGAGCAAAAATTTTATTAATGTCGAAGGTGGAGTACAAAGATTGAATCTCTCAAAAATAAGATCCCCAAAGAATAAAACATATATGACACG
Organism: Ananas comosus; assembly: GCF_001540865.1. NCBI lineage: Eukaryota > Viridiplantae > Streptophyta > Magnoliopsida > Poales > Bromeliaceae > Ananas > Ananas comosus. Next base: position 3,632,451 of record NC_033641.1, read on the forward strand.
CACATGCGTAGAGCATCTCTAATGAAGCACGTCCTTACAATGGGATCAGATCTCCGAAATAACCGAAACTCTCTTGCTTCGGTTTCCGCATCCCCTTTCCTCTTAGGGCATGTTTGTTTCAACGTAAGTAGACTTTGGGTGGAAGTGGACTTTGGGTTGAAGTGGAGTTTAGGTGAAAATCAATTTACTTCCGCTGTTTGTTTCTAACTGTGGAAGTGCAGTTTTGTGAGTTCTGTTGTTTGTTTGGTAGGAAGTAGATGACGTAAAAAGTGTAGCTCTCCACCCCCGGTATACTTACCTCCGAAGTGATATTATTGTCTATTTTGTAACTTAGTGAATAATAAATTATAATAAATAAAAATTAATATAATTATATATGTATATAATTATATATATGTATAATTATAAAATAAAATTTTTAAAAATTATATTATTTGTTTGCATATAAATTATAATAATGCAACAAATAAAATTCTAAAGTTAAAAAATTATTAACATTTAACAAATTCATTTTTCATCATTTTCTAAATATACAAATTAGACAAAAAAATATATTAAAACTTACCTAACCAAATTTGATCACATTACCTAACCAAATTTAACAAGTTCCTTTGCCTCTTTGCACTTCACCGGAATTGACTTCGCTCCGTGGGAGGGCGAAGTCAATTAGCCTATTTTGGGTGAACTCGACTTTCGGCCGTAATAAAATTGCGGCAAAACAAACAACGGAAGTGATAGTAGCATGCTACCTGCTTCATTTACTTAGCTGAAAATGTTACAATTTTAAAATTTTAAGATTTTAAATTTAAAATTTTTAACATAATTTAAATTTTGAAATCTGAAATTTTAGATTTTTAAAAATAATGTTACAATTTTAAATTTTGAATTTTTTTTAAGAGAAATGTAGCATGCTACCTGCTTCATTTACTTAGCTGAAAATGTGAATGAACTAAGATTCGAACTTGGGACCTCGGATACCAACCACCAGGCACTTTGTCACTTGCGCTAGGAGATTAAAATATAAAAATTTAATATTTAAAAAATAATATCTAAATTTAAAATTATAAAATTTAAAATTTAAAACTTCAAATTTCAAATTTCAAATTTTAAATTAAAAACAAAAAGTTAAAATTTAAAAGTTAAAATTTATTTTTAAATTTTCAAATATAAACTTAAATTTTAAAATTGAATCTAAATTTTAAATTTAAATTTAAAATTTGAGTTTAAAATCAAAGCTGAAAATGTAAAATTTCAAAAATTAGATTTTAACAACTTATGATTTTCAACCACTAAAATTATATACTGATTATTATAATAATTAAAATCAAATAAAGGTGTTAGTGGACCCGGTCGCATCTGGGCGGTTGATATACTGTACCCGTACCCTAAAAAGAAATGGTTAGAAAAAAAATATATATACCCTGCCCATTTAACTTCGGGTCTGGTCCGGGTCTCGGTACTTAAGTTACTAATATATATCCATCGGATCTATTTGAGCGGGTCTGGGTAGTGACTACCCGTATACCACCCGTTCAAGACCGGGTACAGGTCGGATCTAAATCGGGTACGAGTATCCGTATATATATATTTTTATATACTTTATTAAATTATTTGGTTAGAGCTTATTTCGGCCATTATATTGACTGATTAAAAGCCTAAAATTCAAAAAAATTTCATATGTAAACACATAAAAATAAGAAAATTATGATACCATATTATAAATATGACATGAGGACTGAGAGTTTGCTGTGCAAATAAACTCTTTGTTGATGATGTTTTTATGTGTAATTTAATTACATAAGCACTTGTCAAGTTTCAGGTGAAAACGAGTTAGGATAGAGAAGTTACGCGACTTTTACTGATTACTTAATGTGAATAGTAACTTGGGTTTTCCGGAGAGGCCAATCAGTGGAGATGACTTCTGGTGCGTATTAGACTCCGTTCATAGTGATCCAATAGCTTGTTTTTGAAGGTTTGACTATTTTGGACCCAATGGCATTGACGGATTTGGGTTTGATACACGATTTTTGAGAAAAAGAAATTTTATCGCAAAAAGGGCTTTTTGGTAATTGGAGAGTGGATGGATTTCGTCGCAAATCGACGACCATATCGGGCAAAACAAAATTGTGAATTCGATGTCCCAGTCGTACTGAACGCACTGGCAAGATCCGATCGAAAATCCGACTGACGGATCTCCGGGAATCGCAAAATGTTCGCTTAGGGGTCGAAATTGGCAAAACGAAAAATTCCCGAAAACACCCATATTTTATGTACCGTTTTGCGCAATTTCGAACGTCGAGGTGCGTATGCGCGAATCACACTCGTTGTGACGGACTGGGCTAAAAATATTCAGCTTTGGAGGACATTTCTGCAAAACTACATCTTATATATATAAAGGTGTTAGGGTTTCATGCATGAAACCCTAACCCTAGTCGATCAGCTCCTCCAGCTGCGCCCCCAGCAGCCTCCACCGCCTCCTAGCCCTTCGCCACGTGCACCCCGGTCGCCAGCGAACGCCTCCGGCCGCCAGAAAAGCTGGCTTTGCATCTTCTCAACCTAGCACCCCCTCTACTCTGCCGTGGACCACCCAGGGTCATCCTCAGCCTCAGGCCCCTCTCCCCTGGCCGCAACCCAACCTCCTGCGCCGTCCGAGCCGACCCCCGACGTCTGCGTATGTCACGTCCCAGATTAGCACATTTCCCCCGGCACGCCAACAGACCCGCCGTATACATGGAAATTTTTCGTATATACGAAGCGATAGCTGTACCTGTAATAGAATATAGCTACACAAGAGGTAAAGAGCTACTATAACTAAACCAAACATATATATAAAGACATAAAGGGTCCACTGTGCATACAAAAGCCACAGAACAATCTCACTTCGACGAGTGCAACAACATAACTGTATGTACATAAAACCCAAAGCTACCTTTGATGGGTGCTCCTCTAACAAAAGACCAGGGACGGAAGGGATCTAGCTCGCAACTCTCTTACCACGGTCGGAATTAGCAACAACAGCAGCCGCAGACGAAGGCTCTGCAAAAAGGTAGCAACAACTGGGTGTGAGAACTACTGCCAAACAGAGTAGTCCTCAATGGGTACCGTCACCGGCCCCAACAGCCTACCTACTAAGTCTACAGAAAGGTATGCAAGGGATAGTAAGGAAAGCTGGAAAGAACTCTACAGCTACATGCCGCTATACTATCGCTAACAACCACAAGCTATCTGTAAAGGCATGCATCACATTGACCCAATCTCACAAGGGCTGCCCAAACGGACCCACCCGGCCTGTGTCCAAGCTACACCGCGCACCACCCACGGGGGTAGCCTGTCCAAGTAAACTGTTTAAACAGGACTGCTGCGATATCAACGTAAGTAAAGCCCCACTCCGGAGCGGCACTTATGGGAGCGACCCAACTTAGTATGCAAGCGTGTCTTTGTCGAGCTCAATCAGGCTCACACAAGCTATAGTCAATGCAAATGGGTCAAACTGGTCTAACAACCAAAACTCACACGCCCTCGGCACAATCTGGAACAATATGTAAATATCTGGGTCCACCGTCAACCACGACGGCACCCGACAGTACGGAACAATACGGAACAGTCCAAACACTACTGTAAAACGAGCTCGGCCCCTCAGCAGGAGCGTAATGTCATCCTACACTAATATGAGTATCCACTACGCACTAACAGTGGTGATACAAAAGAATAACACTTCCTAAAGCTAATTCGATTACTTTTCCAAAAATGACAGTGTAGGTTTAATGAGTTTTCTCCTAAGTCAAATCCCAGTTTAACAAATAATAATCATCATAAAATCACTAAACATGCTCCAACACTTAGATTTCATAAATAACATGCAAATCTATAGGTTGAGCTACCAACAGGATGATCATATGAACAACTACACATGCTGGGTTTCAGAAACTTAGGAGATATTCCGAAGGCTTCGGACAACATCAACCCACCTCGAACGCTTATCCAACGTCGGCTATAAGTCGATAGGACGACCCTCGCGCTAACTCGACCTCCAACGGCCTCAACCGGAATCAACCACGGCACACGAGCGAACCTCCAAGATGACGAGAAGAAACATCAGCTCGTTCTTCAAGCTCCCAACGAGAAGAGAAAATAAGCTACAGAGAGAAAGAGAGAGAGGAGAAGCTAACCTAATTTCTCCACCTTCTGGCACAAAGAGAGAAGGCTGGGGGTCTGTTGTACATATCGACAATCAAAAGGACCAAAATACCCTTAACAACTCAACTTGCCTTTTGGAGTACCGGTACTCAACTTGGGTACCGGTACTCAGCCCTCTTTTATCAATCTCGCGTGCTGGGTACCGGTACTAGCCCGATGCGGTACCGGTACTCAATCCCAGTACCGGTACGCACCAACAGGTACCGGTTCGCACCAACAGCTACCGGTACTCAGCATCAAACTGCGCAAACCCAAGAGCATTCAGTTCTGTAATCCCTCTGGGGTACCAGAACTCCTCCCAGGTACCGATACTCAACACTGAAATCCTACACTTTGCAGATTTCAGTGTGAAAACTCCACTGTCGCACTGCGCCGAGTCCGTTTTGCGTCCAATTCGTGCCAAAATGTCTCCGACTTGTCTTGACATCCACCAGACGTGTCGACAAGCCACAGATGCTGAAGTCTCGCAGACATCTAAACCCCAGGGACACTACATCCTCCCCCACTACAAAAAGTTTCGTCCTCGAAACTTAGAATCATACCTTAACACTGGGCCTCAAACAATTAGGGGTAAGACTCCTACATCACAGCCTCTGGCTCCCAAGTCGCCTCACGTTCCTCGCTGAGTAATTCTTTCGTAATTCTTTCGTCTCACGAGCAAGAATCCGCACCGGTCGCTCTTTGTACCTCAGATCCTCGCCCAACTCAAGTGGAGTGAAGTCAATCACGTGTGAGGGGTTGAAAACATGTCTCCTCAAAGTCGAGACATGGAACACATCATGGATGCAAGAAAGTCGCAGGGGTAGAGCAATCCTTTATGCCACTGGCCCGACTCGCTCCGAAACCTCAAAAGGGCCAACAAATCATGGACTGAGCTTTCCACGAACTCCAAATCTGCGAATCTCTCGGGACAGCGAGAGTTTCAGGAACACATGATCACCAACCTGAAACTCCAAGTCTCGTCTCCTGGTATTAGTATAGCTCCTCTGTCGACTCTGGGTAGTTTCAAGATGTCGTCTCACAACTCTGACCTTTTCCTCTACCTCCAACAGAATATCAGGGCTCAAAGTCTTCCTCTTACTCACATCACTCCAATGCAAAGGGGATCAACACCTGCGTCCATACAACGCTTCAAACGGAGCCATTTGAATGCTCGCTTGATAGCTGTTGTTGTACGCAAACTTAACCAAGCTCAAATGTCGATGCCGCCCTCCTCCAAAGTCCATGACACAAGCTCTCAACATATTCTCTAGAGTCTGAATGGTCTGCTTTGATTGACCATCTGTCTGTGGATGAAATGCTTTGCTGAAGTGGAGCTGCGTACCCAAAGCCGTCTGAAGGCTCCTCCAGAAATGCAAGATGAATCTCGGGTTTCTATCTGATACAATCGAGGTAGGTACTCTATGTAACCTCACTACCTCATCCAAGTATAGCTGGGCGAGTCGCTCTCTGGACCAAGTTGTCTGCACTTGTAGGAAGTGGGCAAACTTGGTCAGTCTATCCACTAACACCCAGATAGCATCAAATCCACTCTGTGCCCTCGGTAAACCCACGACAAAGTCCATGGTGATCTGATCCCATTTCCACTCTGGCACAGAAAGATTCTGAAGCTTGCCACCAGGTACACGATGCTCCGCCTTCACTTGTTGGCAAGTCAGACACTAACTAACACATCTTTCAATGTCTCTCTTCATGCCATTCCACCAGAAGTGTGCCTTCAAATCCTTATACATCTTAGTTCCACCAGGGTGAGCCGTATAAGGCGAGTAATGAGCCTCTTTCAAAAAATTTTTTCGGATCTCTGAATCCATAGGCACACACAGTCGGTCCCTGTACCGCAGTACTCCCAAATTGTCAACAAATGAGAGTCTCCATTATGTTTCTTCCTGATCCTATCCAACAGAGTGGGCTGCATGACCATAGACATCAGTCTTGCAGTAGTCCCAGGGGACATTACCTCTAGTCTCAGTCGCTGCAACTCCTTAAGTAACAGTCTCTACTGAGTTATTAACATACTAAAACTCTGTACTGACTTCCTGCTCAACGCATCTACCACCACATTCGCTTTGCCGGGTGATATTGAATGCTCATATCATAATCCTTCAATAACTCTAATCATAGGCATTGCCTCAGGTTCAACTCCTTCTGGGTGAATAGACACTTGAGATTTTTATGACCTGTAAAGATCTCACAGTGCTCACCGTACAGATAATGCCGCTACAACTTCAGTGCAAACACCACAGCGGCAAGCTCTAAGTCATGCGTAGGGTAATTCTTTTCATAATCCTTCAGCTGCCCGGAAGCATAAGCAATTATCCTACCATGCTGCATCACAACACAATCCAACCCACTGTGTGACGCATCACTGTAGATCACAAATCCTTCCCCCATAGCTGGAAGGACAAGGATACGAGCCAACATCAACCTCTGCCTCAACTCATCGAAACTCCTCTGACAATCCTCACTCCAAACGAACTTAATTCCTTTACGAGTCAATCGAGTGAGGGGTGTGGAAAGCTTCGCAAAGCCTTCCACGAACTAACGGTAATAACCAGCCAATCCAAGGAAACTCCTTACCTCGGTAACCGTCATCGGTCTGGGCCAATCTCGAATCGCATCAATCTTCTTCAAGTTAATTGCCACTCCAGCTGCTGAAATCACGTGGCCCAAGAAAATAACCTCCCGAAGCCAAAACTCGCACTTCTTCAACTTGACATACAACTTCTTCTCTCTCAAAAGCTGTAATACAATCCGCAAGTGCTCCTCGTGCTCAACATCACTCCGGGAGTAAATCAGAATATCATCAATGAATACTACTACAAATTTATCCAACAACGGTTTAAATACTCGATTCATCAAATCGATAAAAGCGGCAAGGGCATTAGTGAATCCAAAAGGCATCACTGTAAACTCATAATGCACGTACCATGTCCGAAAAGCCGTCTTGAGAACGTCCTCGGCCCTTACCCTCAGCTGGTGGCAACTTGACTGCAAATCAATCTTCGAAAAGACACAAGATCCCTGCAGCTGATCAAACAGATCATAAATGCGCGGCAAAGGATACTTGTTCTTGATGGTCACTTTATTCAACTCTCGATAATCCACACAAAGTCTAAGTGAACCATATTTCTTCTTTGCAAATTACACCGGTGCTCCCCAAGGTGATACACTGGATCTCACATTCCCCTTATCAATCACATCCTGAAGCTGCACCTTAATTCCCCTTAGCTCCGCCGGTGCCATTCGATTGGGTGCCTTTGAGATTGGCGCAGTTTTCAGAGCCACATCAATCAAAAACTCAATCTCTCTGTCCGGCGGCATAGTCGACAGCTCCGAGGGAAAGACACCTGGGAACTCGCGAACTGCAGGGCTATCCTCAAGTCCCGGTGCCGCCGTAGGCACCTCTACTACCGTCGCCAAGAAAGCGATGCATCATCGACTCATCATCTGTCTAGCCCTCGCTGAAGAAATTAAGGTGGTGAATAGTGTACTCCGGTAGCCTCTGAAAGTGAACTCTTCCGGGCCTGGCTATCGAAACGTCACTGTCCTAGCTCCACAGTCGATCGTCGCACTGTACCGCCCCAGCTAATCTATGCCAAGCACTACATCAAAGTTCTGCAACTGCCCCAAGACCAATAGGTCTGCAGGCATAATCCAAGAGCCCAACTACACTGGACAAGCCCAACAACCCTCCGCCACATGTAAAACATGGTCGAAAATCTGCACCTCCCATGCATGTAACAGCGACCCTATCTCTAGTCCATGCAATGATACAAATGCTCGACAAATAAAAGAATGTGATGTAGCGGTATCAAATAATGCACGAGCTCTAATGCCAAAAATCAAGATAATAACTGCCACCACACGATCTGCTGCCATGGAGTCTTCAACCTGAGCTGCATACACCCTGCTACTCGATGCCTGCTGTAGCCGCTCACTCTGCCGCAGCACTGAAGCCCTAGCTCGGTGGTGCTCCAAAGGTCTGCTGGGGTACCGGTGGGGCCGACGCCGTCGAAGGTGTTGGTGATGCTACTCGGGTACAAGCTGCCCTCAGATGCCCTAACTGGCCACACCCAAAACACCGCCCTTTCTCTCCTCACAATATCAAGGTCAGTGTGGTTCCCCACAAATAACGCATTGTGGAGTCCCCTGCTACTGTCGTTACTGACGAGATCCACCAGACCACTGTCGCCCGAAGACCCACGACCCTGAGAGCGTAATCGTGGAGGCCTCGGCGAACGTCTACCACTGATCTGTCCGTCGTCATCTGGAACCGGGCGCTTCCTATCCTGAGTCTGCCCCGGCACCGTCGCCCGCTCACAGATCGATACAGCTCCTCGCTCAACCCACAACACCTGCTCAATCGACGCATCCAAGGTTCGCAACCTCCGTGCCTGTACCAAAACAAAAATCTCTAGCCTCAAACCCCTCTCGTACAAATAGACCTTATGTGCTTCATCCCTGGCTACAAACGACACACAGTTCAGAAGCCTGGTAAACTCCCGAGTATACTCCTGTACTGACTGCTCCCCCTGCTGCAGCTTCTTTAGAACCTCCTCAAATTTTTGGTTTACACTGTTTAGGAAATAGGCCCCATACAGCATCCCATGAAACTTGTTCCATCTCATCTGTAGGGCATCCAAACCTCGGTTCTGGCGCATCCTCCTCCACCAGGCATGCGCATCACCTGCCAAACAGTGCACTGCCAGATGTACCTACTCTCGCTCCGGTATAAAAAAATTCTCAAACAACTTCTCCATCGCACTCACCCACACCTCTACAACTCAGGGCTCGGTGCGACTACCATCAAAGTGCGGCGGGCCAAACCGACAAAAACGAGCTAGCCTCTCGGCCATCTGCTCCTGCTCCGCCTCTGACATCTGCGACGCCTCCCCAGGAGGTGCAACTGGTGCTGTAGGTGTAGGTGTTGTCACTGGTGGGGGTTCAGCTGTGGCTGGTGCGGTCACTGGGGTAGTCGGGGGTGGCGCCTGCTGCTCTGACGCTCCGGGTGTAGCACTCGACTGCTGAGTGAATGTCTCACACATCCTCTGCAGTAACGCACTCTGCTGCCTAGTCACCTCGGTCAGGGCAGCTAACTGCTCTCTCAAATCCACGGATGCACTCGGTCCTACCTGCTCCGGCATCTCCGTTGGTGCGGAACAATCCAGCGTCGGTTGTCGACCTCGTCGTCAATACGGCCTCATGGCTACTTGAAACCAAAACAAGGGTCAGATACAACACACAAACAACTCTCGACCCAATCAAGCGAAAGTCTAGAAGGCCTTGTTCCTCCTCAAAATTATGTTGTCTGCAACTGACATAATTTTCTTGGCAGAAACATACACTCTTTCAGTTACTCCCTCCACTCTAGAAAGAGTTAAAATAACTCAATTGCCGACTTTCGCAATAAGTCACGCCTCTCACGTCTTGCCTTCCTAGGGTCTACCAAAGCCTAGGGTTTTCTAGGTCCCAACGACCTAATTCTAAGCTCCGGTACCAACTTAATCTGTTACGTCTCAGATTACCACATTTTTCCGGTCACGCCAACAGACCTGCCGTATACATAGAAATTTTTCGTGTATATGAAGCAATAGCTGTACCTGTAAATAGAATATAGTTACACAAGGGGTAAAGAGCTGCTATAACTAAACCAAACATATATATAAAGACATAAAGGCTCCACTGTACATACAAAAGCCACAGAACAATCTCGCTCCAGCGAATACAACAACATAACTGTATGTACATAAAACCCAAAACTACCTCTGATGGGTGTTCCTCTAGCAAAAGACCAGGGGCGGAAGGGATCTAGCTCGCGACTCCCTTACCACGATCGAAATTAACAACAGCAGCAGTCGTAGACGAAGGCTCTGCAAAAAGGTAGCAACAACTGGGTGTGAGAACTACTGCCAAACAGAGTAGTCCTCGGTGGGTACTGTCACCGACCCCAACGGCCTACCCACTAAGTCTACAGTAAGGTATGCAAGGGATAGTAAGGAAAGCTGGAAAGAATTCTACAGCTACATGCCACTATACTATCGCTAACAACCATAAGCTATCTGTAGACATAGACATGCATCACACAGACCCAATCTAACAAGGGTTGCCCAAACAGACCCCACCCGGCCTGTATCCAAGCTACACCGTGCACCACCCACGGGGGTGGCCGGTCTAAGTAAACTGTCCAAACAGAACTGCTGCGACATCAACGCAAGTAAAGCCTCACTTCGGAGCGGCACTCGTGGGCGTGACCCAACCGAGTATGCAAGCGTGTTTCTGTCGAGCTCAATCAAGCTCACATAGACTATAGTCAATGCAAATGGGTCAAACTGGTACAATACGGAACAGTCCAAACACTACTGTAAAACAAGCTCGGCCCCTCAGCAGGAGCGTAATGTCATCCTACACTAATATGAGTATCCACTACGCACTAACAGTAGTGATACAAAAGAATAACACCTCCTGAAGCTAATTCGGTTACTTTTCAAAAAATGACAGTGTAGGTTTAACGAGTTTTCTCCTAAGTCAAATCTCAGTTTAAAAAATAATAATCATCATAAAATCACTAAACATGCTCCAACACTTAGATTTCATAAATAACATGCAAATTTGTAGGTTGAGCTACCAACAGGATGATCATATGAACAACTACACATGCTGGGTTTCAGAAACTTAGGAGATATTCCGAAGGCTTCGAACAACATCAACCCATCTCGAACGCTCGTCCAACGTCAGCTAGAAGTCGATAGGACGACCCTCGCGCTAACTCGACCTCCAACGACCTCAACCGGACTCAACCACGGCACACGAGCGAACCTCCAAGACGACGAGAAGAAACATCAGCTCGTTCTTCAAGCTCCCAACGAGAAGAGAAAAGAAGCTAGAGAGAGAAAGAGAGAGAGGAGAAGCTAACCTGAGTTCTCCACCTTCAGGCACAAAGAGAGAAGGCTGGGGGTCGGTTGTACATACCGACAATCAAAAGGACCAAAATACCTCTTAACAACTCAATTTGCCTTTTGGAGTACCGGTACTCGGCCATCTTTTCATCAATCTTACGCGATGGGTACTAGTACTAGCCCGATGCGGTAATGGTACTCAATCCCAGTACCAGTACACACCAACAGGTATCGGTACTCAGTATCAAACTGCACAAACCCGAGAGCATTCAATTCTGTAATCCCTCTAGGGTACCGGTACTCCTCCTAGGTACCGGTACTCAACACTGAAATCCTGTACTTTACAGATTTCAATGTCAGAACTCCACTCTCGCACTGCGTCGAGTCCGTCTTGCGTCCAATTCGCGTCAAAACGACTCCGACTTGTCCCGACATCCGGCCGCGTTGCCCTTCTGGACCTCCGGCGACCTCCTGTACGCCGCCCCCGTCGTCCCCTTGGGCCACCGGCCGCCGCCCTAGCTCCCCGCGGTCGCCCAGGACAAGCTCGGGTCGAGGCTTGGCCGTATTGCCTCCTACGCGCCGTTGCCGCCCTCGGCCGGCTGCGCCGCCCTTCCCCGGCCTCGAGCGACCGGTCGTCGTTGCCTCGCGAACCCCAGCCGAGCCGCACGGACGCGCGCTACTCCACCGCGCCACCGGCCGCCTCCCGCCGTCGGCCAGTGCGTGCCCGGGCCCCCTCTGGCTGGCCACAGCCTCCCCCTGCCGGCGCGCCCGCCGTCTGACCGCCGCCGACTATCCTGTGCTCCACCTAGCTCCGGTGATTCCAGTTTACGGTTTCTGCGCACTGTCTTAGGTTCGGGTCGCTATTCCGGTGATTCGAGGGCACCTCGATGCTCCCGGAAGTGAGCACAACGATCTCTGATCTATGCCAATCATCGTGCTCAACTTCTTTGGGGTCAGCGAAGTCCCGGTTTACGAAGTAAGTGCCGTTTAGGCACTATGCACGCTGTTTGCAAAGTTTCTTGTTGCTCCTGCACTCTCCACAGTGGACGGCCATGCTCTGAATCATGAGCACGACCTCCGACACGTCGAGACCTATCAGCGTATGTCTCGGCCAAGCTCGAAAGTCCTCGGTTTGCGCTATCGGGCCGTAAAACCCCAAAAATCACATAAATTAATGTGATTTTAGGTGATCACAGGGACTTATATGCAAATGTACACTTCATGGCTACTATAGGTAGCGTGTGCGAACAGCGGGTGACCTTTGGACTGGTTGTCCAAGGTCTCGGGCCTTTTCGAAAATCGAATGTCGATTTTCGGTGCTTTTTTTGGTGAAATCCGCCAACGAAACGCGTTTTCGGTTCGGATTTCTTCCGACGGTGCCTCACTGTAATTTATATTATCGTTGAGCCTTATTTTCTGGTCACTTGCATCGTTTCGAGGGTTCGAAGACGACGGGTGATCGACGGTGGATTCCTGTGTCGAAATTGACACCTTTGGAAATTCGGATCGGAGCGGTTATCCGACGATAATCGTTTTGGTGTGAGTATTCTTATTTGCTGCCGGGACACCCTAATTATAGTGTTGGGTGGTAGCAGGTGACTCGTGGCACGAGTTGGTGAGTTCCGGGACACTTCGTAGGTCCCGGCGGAGTCCCGATGCGATTTTTAGGACTTCCTGCGAGTTACGGTAATTGGTGTTGAGAAACCGATTTCTGTGGGTTTACTGGTGGAAATGTGAGTTAGTGTTTTATATACATGGGTTGGATTCTAACCCGGTGGACCCTCCGCAGGTCTGGTTGACGCTCTTCCACAGACGGGAGACAGGTGCTACTTACGTACAGGTGGGTACTTCGACCCGAAGTCGGTACAGTGGTGCACGCTCGGTGACATTCCCTTCAGTCTTTCCTTATTATTACGTTGCATGTTATATGTTGAGCCTAGCACCTTGTTATCTCTCATTATTGCTCTACTTGGTTAATTTGCATTTCCAGTATCATGATTTAGAGGTAGAGCAGGTTTTGGTTGCACTTGAGATTTGAGACCTATTCGGTCGGTTTAGTGATTCTGGTATTGTGATCTATTCAGTCGGTTCAGTGATTCGGGTATTGTGACCTATCTAGTCGATTCAGTGATTCTGGTATTGTGACCTATTCGGTCGGTTCAGTGATTCTGGTATTGTGACCTACTCAGTCAGTTCAGTGATTCTGGTATTGTGACCTATTCGGTCTGTTCGATTACTTGATGACCTATACAGTTGGCATACCCTGAGAGGTAGGATTATCGGCTAGTTGTCGAAGGTTGGCTATTGAGCATATTAGCATCGATCGCCACTACTCGCACACATTATACGTACACCAGCGGTTTGGCCACCGCAAGAGGGTGTTTTTTTTTGGAAAAGTGATCGTACATCCAACCCATGAGCCCAGAGGCCTAGTCTGGGTTATATGCACCTGTCAGTCTAGAGGCCTAGTCTCTGCGATATATACAGGTAGAGTGGCAGTGGCACAGGCTTGAGGTCTGCAGACCGTCATGCCAAGTTTCTGATTGGATATTTGTTGGGACTGATCGTTCGATTGATGCATATCTGCACTTTGTTCTGTATTACAATAGCGGCTAGTTATATTTCTATGTACTATTTTTTACCCACGCATCATTGCTACTGTAGTTATGATATCCATGTATGCATTCTGTTCTATTTTATCGTAGCGGTAGTTACATGTTTTATTACTGTTCCCTTTCCTTCCGGCATATTAGCTACTGTATTTGTGATATCTACCTATGACTTTGATGATCTCTTTTCATCGGTGAATACTCCTTGCCTTCGTCGACTTGCGGTACCCACTGGAAGGGGAGACATGTGTACAGGTTGTCACCCCCACCCCCCTTTCAAGCGACATTGCTGGTCCAAGTCGGGACGGTTCGTGAAGCACGCATCCTAGCGATCGATAGAGCTACCGACCCATCATTTTGGTTAAATAATTTCCTAACTGGACTTCTTAAATAATTAACTTAGAATTAGTATTTATGATTCAGTTGGTTTTAGGTTAAATGGGATAAATAGGATTTTGTGAATGTAATAAAGAACGTATGGATTTCTTATGAAATGAAAATGATTTTTTACCCCTCGTGGTAGCGTATTTTTAAAAAAAAATATTTCCGTATGGGAAACAGTTTTAAAAAGAGTTTCTGGTTTTCATAGCGTGTTTTTAAATGAAAATATTTTCGTGTGGAAATCGGTTTGAAAAAGTGTTTCTGGTTTTCATGATTTCTAGTATTTCAAAATAAGTTTGCGAGTGAAAAACGTTTTAAACTAATAGACATGAAATAATGATTATCTGTGATGGAATGAATGAGAATGTGTATGTGATGTGGTGATTGTATGTATGTACAACGTGGTTGTATCTTATACTTATGCGACGTCGTGCAAATATAGGAGAGATTCTGTCCGTGTGAACAGTGGATACTATGTATTTGTGGCGGATCTGACATACTCTGGGGTCGAGGTTTTCAAAAAAAAAAAAAAAATTTGGGCACTTCCGCATTGGCTTTTAAATCCAAAAAGGGGACCCCGGGACGTGACAATAAATAAAAAGAATCTAAGTTGTAGTAATTACTAATATTATATACTAACAATCAAAATATATATATATAGAGAGAGAGAAATCAGAAAATTTACTAAATAAAAAATTCATTAAAAAGAACTAGGTTGCGGACTATGATTGAAGAAGGGATTTGGAAAAAACTCGCTTGTGCCATGCCTATAGAGGATTAATATAGATGATGATGACGACGATAGAAATATTGTTTCATAAAAACTCTTAAGCGGAAATGAAACAAAAAAATAAAGAGTAAAAAAATTAGATAAAAGAAAGGAGTAAAAGAGCGATTAGGGTTTCAGTATTTTACTAGGATGAAAATACTTAGAGACCCCTCATCTATAAGTTCTTTTAAAATTGATCTCTCAACTTGAAAAGTTCAAATCTTTTTTATTTACTATCGGATATTTCATTAGATCCGGATTCAGGTGCAGATTTGAAAACTATTCTGGACCCTACCCATTTAAAAGTTGGATTCGGGTCGGGTCCAAATCCGGTATGGATATAAAATATCCGGATCCATTTTTTATCGGGTACGAATAGGGTCTGGGTAGGGTCCGAATCGGGTATAGCATATCGGATATATAGGACAGTTTTAAAATCAAATTTAGAAACAAAAGTTACCGATTGCTATATTAAAAAAATATATTTTTGGCACAAATTATTTTCTAGAATATAGACCAAACATCCGATGTGTATTATACGATTTTTATATTCAATGTGAGATGTTCCTTTCTATATGCAAAAAGTAAATAAGCTACACACACACACACACACACACACACACATATATATATATATATATATATATATATAGAGAGAGAGAGAGAGAGAGAGAGAGTGAGTGAGGCTACTATGCTATCGGAAGCACGGAGCCTTCCGTGCTTCCAGCTCGTTTTCGATATTGCGACTTTCGAATCGTCGATCGGCTCCGTTAAACTTGATCTAGAGTATTTGAAGTACCTAGAAAATAAATTTTATGATTTTACGATATCATTTGCCTAGTGAACGAAGGGGCTCAAAATCAACGGCTGAAAATAAAAATCTTACAAAATGTAATAATATGACATTAAAATTTTAAATCAAAGATATTGATCTTGTTTTATATACAATTTTTCAATGGCCGTAGTGAGACGTTTGCAAGTTTAACGGTGTAGAAATATCCAAATCACGTGAAATTTATAGAAAATTCTTTATATACTATATAAAACAAGATCAATATCTTTGATTTAAAATTTTAATGTCATATTATTACATTTTGTAAGATTTTTATTTTCACACCGTGATTTTGAGCCATTCGTTACTAGGCAAATAATATCGTAAAATCATAAAATTTATTTTCTAAGTATTTCAAATATCCAGATCAATTTAACGAAGCCGATCGACGATTCGAAAGTAGCAACATCGAAAACGAGCTGGAAGCACGGAAGGCCCGTGCTTCCGATAGCATAGTAACCTCACTCTCTCTCTCTCTCTCTCTCTCTCTATCTCCTCTCTCTCTCTCTCTCTTTATATATATATATATATTATATATATATATATATGCGAATTAGGCTACTATACTATCTATAGTACCGAAGCTCGGTACTATAGTGTTTGTTTTCGATCTTAGGGCGTTCAAATCAACGATCCACACCGTAAATAAATCTAGGGTAAATGAATGTCTTAGGAATAAAATTTGAGTTTTTTTCGTATCGTTTACTTAGTAAATAAATTAATCAAATGGACGGTGAAAATTGAATAATCTTTAAAATTGAGTATTTAGATTCTTCTACACCGTTAAACTCCAAACTTGTCATAATAGCCATTGAAAATTGACAATTTTGAAATAGTTTGATCATAAAGTAAACTATGTCGAAAAAATATAAAATTTTATTTCTAAAAACTTTAAATACCCTAAATCAGTTTTAACGGTGTGGATCATTGATTTGAACGCCCTAAGATCAAAAATCAACACTATAGTACCGGAGCTCGGTACTATAGATAGTATAGTAGCCTAGCTCATATATATGCACACAAATATCCCAAATTTTGAACTGGGGTGCACTTCAAGGTACACTTGAGAAATCCCACGTACGCACCAAGAAGTTGCACTCCTGCAACGGATAACAAACATAGGAGTGTCTCTATCGATCCCTATATATGAATGCGATTCCACACCGATATAGTTTTTGCTTTTCTTTCTTTTCTTTTCCTTTTTATTCCTTTTTCGGGGATAAATAATAGTTGTAATTTTGCACACAACACAGCACAATATAACGTCCCACCATGCATTTACGATGTCGTTCAACAAACCTTTCCAAGATACAAAACGGGATATATGTAGGAATTAAAGCAGATAGAAATCATATCTGGAAATCAAACCTAAATTAAAATTTGGTTAATTAAGAAGAAGCAGCTAGATAAAAACAGATAAGATTTAAGCATGGAAACGTATGCCATTGATTAATTAATTAGCAAATAGTAATATGATGATACATATGATATATTAGGCGGCCGCCTAGCGCAACTTAGCAGAGAGGATCTCAAAGAAGTCGGGGTACTGAACGATGTCCTCCAGCAGTCCCTGCGGAACCATGGGGAAGTTATCCGGCCCGTCTGCCGAGGTATCGACGTCGAACGTCTCGACCTCCGATTTGAGAGAGACCAGACCGCGGCGATCGCCATGTTCGATCGTCATCATCTCATCGGCATGAAACTTTCCGGCGGCGTCGATGCGCCCGGCCATTTCCTTCGACTTGTCATTGCGGCGATGGCGGCGGTGAGGGCAGAAGCCGTGGATGATCTCCTGGAGGAGGCCGGCATCGGCGGGCTCCGAGCAGAACAAGTCCCAATCGTCGCTGTTGTTGTCGTTGTTGCTGATGCTGACCGTGGTGGTGTTGCTGTTCCCGTCGAATACTGTATCGGAAGACGGAGAAGATAATTTTACGTCGGCTGCGGTGCAATAATTAGGCGGATGATTCTGCTGCTGCTGCCGCTGCTGCTGCTGCCCGAGGAGAAGAGTACTCCCGGACAAGTATTCCGAGGAAGGAGAGGAAGAAGCGGCAGCGTAGCGGGCGCCAATATCGTCGTCCACGAGGGAGCGAGCGATGCCGCTGGCGTAGGTGCAGTCGCCAGGCGGGATGCTGAGCGGCCACGACGAGAGATGAGAAGCGCAAGAAGCGCAGCCGTGGTCGACGGCGTGGTCAGTCGGGACGTTGAAAGAGTAGTGGGAGCTGGATGAGCCGCCGTCGTTCGGGTGGAGGAGGTTCCGCGGAAGGAGACTCGCCGATTCACAGGAGGAGGAGGAGGAGGAGGAGAACACGGGCAGGCCGACGTTGTAATTATAAGCAGGGTACTGGTGATAGTGGTGGCGGTGGTGGTGGTGGTGGTGGTGGTGGTTGTGGTGGTAGGGATTATTATTGATAAAATTGAAGGCCGGGTGGGGCGGCCGCGGCCAGCTACTATTGGGAGGGTCGACGGGGAAGGCTGCGGCGGGGTGGGCGATGGGGAAGTTGGTGCGGGCCTTGAGGCCGCGCATGGCCCGGGCGGCGATGTCGTAGGCGCAGGCGGCCTGCTCGGCGGTGTCGAAGGTGCCCAGCCAGCGCCGCTCCTTGGACTGCGGGTCCCGGATCTCTGCCGCGTACCGCCCCCACGGCCTCCGCCGCACCCCCCGGTACTTGGTCCCCCCGCCGCCTTCCCTCTGCGCCGCACCCGCA
This sequence comes from Ananas comosus, assembly GCF_001540865.1. NCBI lineage: Eukaryota > Viridiplantae > Streptophyta > Magnoliopsida > Poales > Bromeliaceae > Ananas > Ananas comosus. Next base: position 3,650,837 of record NC_033641.1, read on the forward strand.
CCAGCACCCACACCCGCACCCGCACCAGCACCAGCACCCGCCCTCCTGCCGCTGTTGCCGCCGCATCTCTTCTGCTGATGGTACTGATGATGGGCGGCGGCGTTGCTGGTGTCCTCCATGTTCTCTCCAACCCCCTTTCTCTCTCCCTCTCTCTCCCTCTCTCTCTCTCTCTATATATATATATAAGATCGATGTTTGTATATATGGTCGATATATATTATGTATCCTTCTTTGAATGATGGGGTACGGAGGGGAGAGGAGGAATGGAGACGGTCGTGGGGTAGTGGGCTGAGGTATTTATAGGGATGAATTAAGAGCCGGATGATCTGCGGAGGTGGTGGTGGTGGTGGTGTGTGTGTCTCTCTCTCTCTCTCTCTCTGGAACAGTGGAAGTGACTGGCTGTGGAGGGCCTAATTTATTTATTAGACTTAATTGACACACTATTGCAACTCTAACCAAACATTTATGTTTGAAAGTATTTTTAAAAAGAAAAGAAAAAAAAATAAATAAATAAATAAATAAATAAACTTTCCCTAGTCCATACAGTAAATCTTTAAAAAAGTGCAAGCATTGCATCCACTCTTTTAAAAAATATAAATATTATTTTAAAATTACACCCACTTAATTTTTAGATATGCAAATAGTATTATCAACATATATATATTAACAGAATTTCAGAAATTATTATCGACGTCCCACATACTCATATATTTTTATTTTAATGGATATTTGGCCTAATTTTTGAGAAATAATTTTAGGCCCAACAGTGATTTTTGGTTTAATAGACGTTTAACGATCTCGTTTCTGAAATTTGATTCTAATTTTTAGAGTCACTTTTCTCATTTTCGAGATTCAAAATCAAAAACAACTAAAATAAAAATCTAAAATTTAAAATTTAAATTTAATTTTAATTTTAATTTTTGGTTATTTTAAAAAAATCAGTTAAAACTTATTATTTGCAAATAGCAAAATTTTTTTGCCTAACAGCTTTAAAAACTTATTTCATAAAAATTATTTTTCATCTAAACTGAGCCAAACGTTTTACAACATTAACTAAAATCAATTTTTCAAATTAAAATTAATTTTGCATAAATTACTTTTCCATAATCTAGACCGGGCCTTATTTGCACATTAGTTGGAATTGAGCTAGAATACTTTTAAAAGTATCACCCCATTGGTGCTTTTAGGTTTCTAGCCCTTAGATCTACTCCTTAATTACTAATAACCATTGGATCAAACACCATTTCACCTACCACCACCTACCACCATCATCACAACCTTACATTCCTCCATCCAATGGTTAAAAACTCAAAAGCACCACCTTATTTGTGCTTTTGAGAATATTCTAGCTCAACTCCATTAGTTGTCTAATAATAACTTACTCGCTATAAGGAATTTCTTATACGATTGAAATTAAAAAAAATTAATTTTTAGCTTCTTGAACAGTTTTGGCACCTGTGATTTAATTAGGATTGTATTTACAACTTACGAAGCTAGTTAAATAAATTAATTAAAAAATAAGTTGTGCTGAACAAATTATTGATGCATCCAAACATAGACTTTATCAATATTTTAAAATGCAATCTAGCCTAATTATACATTGTACAATTTCTAAAATATTTATACATGAGATATTATAAATTTGGAAAGCCCTAAATTAACTTCACTTACTAAAAAATATACAGCTTGGAAATTTATTACCTAGGGCATCCGATGTACCTTAAAAAAAAAAGAAAAAGTTAAAACACAAAGTCATGTGAATAGATTGACTCATGAGAAGTAAATGCCAATCATATAAATGTCTTAATTTATATAGGGTAATTTGCATACACGTCCCTGTAAACATATTGAATTGCAGATATATCCCTGCAAAACGAAAACTCTATAAGTTGTCCCTGCAAAAGTCACAAGTTATGCAGATATGTCCCTACTGTTAGAGTCTGTTAGAAAAATTTCGTTAACCATGATTAAAATACTTAACCATGATTAATTATAATGTGAATTTACGGTTCTACCCTTCTTCCTCTTCCTCCTCTCCTCTTTCCTCTTCTTCGTCACCGGCGAGGGAGATGCAGCGGCAGCGGCGGCAGCGGCGGCGGACCCTCTCCCTCTTCCTCTCCCTCCTCCTCTTCCCCATTCTTCTTTCTCTCCATCTTCCTCTTCCCTCTTCTTCGTCGCCGGTGAGGGACTAGATGCGACGGTGGCGGCGAACCCTCTCCCTTTCCCTCTTCCTCTTCTTCTTCTTCTTCCCACTTCTTCTTCCTCTCTTTCTTTTTCTTCCCTCTTCTTCATTGCCGGCGAGTCCAACCCGCGCCGTTGCCGCCGTCCGCTCTGGCAGCCCGAAGAGGAAGAGAAAGAGAAGAGGGAAGAGAAATATTTTTGGAGGGACATATTTGTGAGGGTAAAAATGTCATTTTACAAATTCGCTGTTAAAAAGTTAACAGTTCACTAACGGATGTTAACCAAAGGGACATATCTGCATAACTTAGGATTTTTGCAGGGATAACTTATGGAATTTTCGTTTTGCAGGGATATATCTGCAATTCACTATGTTTGCAGGGACGTATATGCAAATAACCCATTTATATATGGGCCTGGTTTTTGGAACATATATATAAAATATATTTATATATTGAGTTGGGCTAGACTACTATTGATAGTAAAAAATCTTTTTTGCTATCAAATTTTTTAGCCTTTGAATCAATTTTTTTCATCATTTCTAACCATTGGAATAAATATTATAATCCAGTAGAGACCACTCAACCTTAAGGGGATCACTAAATTCTAAAGAACTAATATCATCCTAATCCTACAATTTTTTATTAAAGGGTTAAAAACTTGATAACAAAAAAAATCTTTTGCTATCAATAGTATTCGAGCCTAACTCTTTATATATTAACTTACATATGTCATAGCTCTGCAGTAGATCGGATTTTAGAAATGCAGTATGTACATATGAGATGCATAAATACACCTGGTGCAGGCAATAAGAATACAGAGGGCTGAATTAGTGCCCCTGCGGCTATTACCGGCCGCCTACAATCATGCTTCTTAATATTTTTATTACTGTAGTTAAACCAACAGCTTATCTGTATAAAACATACATATACTTCTTCATACTTATAAATCGTTTTCGACAATAGAGTTTTTCAATAAACAGTTGATATCGTAAACATAATTTATAGTATTTAAGTATTTTAGAAATCAAATTTTATAATTTTTTGACATCATATATTTTACGATCTTAAAATTTGATATTTTTAACGGCCGGTATGGAGCGTTTATGAGTTGACATTGTAGAACAATTAAAATTGATTGAATTTTAATAGAAAATTGTATTCACTATATAAATCAAGATCAATAGCTTCGATCTTGAATTTAAAAATTCTATCTGCTATTTTTAGGAGATCGCTAAATTTTGATTGTTTCATTTTGTGTTGAGAAATTAGATTGCAAATTTTAATAATGCATGTGTATTTGATAAATTACTTGGTGAAATTTATGTGTTAAACAAATGGATTCTTTTGTAGGGACATGTCTGTTCAAACGAATGGACTCCTTCGTAGGGACATGTCTATTCAAAGAGACATGACTTTTCGATTCGGATGAATGGACTCCTTTGTAGGGACATGTCTATTCAAAGAGATATGACTTTTCGATTCGGATGTACCTTTTGAAAACATATAAATAGAGGCTCTTGTGCCAAAATTCATATTATCAAATAGTTTTCAGATTTCAGAGTTAAGAGCGTGAGAGATTCCGAGTTTTGCTTCTTGAGTATCTCTAGCCTCGTTCTATCCCGAGAGTACTTTGTCATAACCCGAAGCAAACTTTGTGTGGGGGCAAATCTACTCTTTGGAAAGCGCTGAACCCCGTGGCTCGAGGCTTTCCCCGTGTACGAATATTTGCTCGTGTTTATTACTTGAAGTGCTCGTGGCGTCTCTTGCGGTTGTCATTCCATACCATCCCTAACATTTTGTACTCACATGGTGAACTTTATTATATATTCAAAAAATTATGAAATTCTACTTCTAAATACTTTAAGTATTTTAGGTCATATTTAACAATATGGATCGTAGATTCGAGAGTTTCATCGTCAAAAACTACTTATGATTATGAAGGTCTCTATTCTCGAAAAAGATTAATTAAATATAAAATAATTTAATATTAAAATTTTCTAATGACGAAAAAATATTTGAATTAACAGTGAAATGAAAAGAGATTGATTAACAATCGATGCTAAGTGCTAAAAAATTTTATTCAAATTACATTATAAATTATATTTCAATTTAACAGCAAATAAAATTAAATTTTAGATTTAAGCAATACATAAAAAAAAAAAAAAAAAGAAAAACTAATAGCACTAAATATGTGATCCCAAAATCCCAACGCACACCAGCTAAAAAAACCTCTCTAACCTGATTTTGTTTATTGCGCGCTTTTAATTTCAATTACTCAAATTTAAATTTGAAAATTTTGTTACGGAAAAGTTAATGGATGTTACATATGAAAAGGGAAAATTTAGGATATACCCAAATTAACTTCTTAAGTTAAATATAAACAGTTATAATTTTAAATTACTATATACTCACTTATGGTATAATGATGGCATATCTAATTGCTTTCCTTAAATTTATAGTATTAAATTTGTAAATCTCACTTCCGCTTCCTCATATTTTTCGCATTCAAAAACAATTTTGTTCTATCGAGGTTTTCCTTGTAGAGAGGCGGAAATAGCCTGTCGAGTGTATGAGTGGCGAGTAATTTTTTACCTGTAAATGTTATTATTTCTTCTTTCCAATACACTATAATATGTACATATGTATACTCTTGTACGTCCATATTTTATAGCCAATTTGCATAAAAAATTTATTAGTTTTGAGTTTTTGCAAAAATAGATTGTCTTTTTGGATTTTACAGATTCGGACCGAATTTTTAGAAAACTGATCAAAATATCTTTATTCTCTTTTATCTCTCCTTTTTTTTACTTTCTCTCCGAAGAGAGCGGTGGAAGCAGAAGTGGAGGCGGCCTGCCTAGCCTACCTCTGTCCCGCGTGACCTTGCTCTCGCCCTCGCCCTCGCCCTCGCCCATGCACTTTCCCTCCGCCTTACTCGCCTCCGATCCTGTCGAGACCACGCCTCGACCCTTTCTTTTTTTCCTCTCCGACCCTCCACCGCCTTCCCAATTCTTTACAATAGGAAAGAGGGCAGCGTCACATTCTCTTCCTCTCATTTTTTTCTCTCACTCTTTTTTTTGTTCCTCTTCAATCCCCATCTACTGCCTCTGCGACTCTCCACGACGGTAACAAGGACAGCGCCGCATTCTCTTCCTTCGCCTTCATCGACGCAGGCACCAATGCTGAAAGAAGGACTTAGAGTGAGTGCGGGTGAGAGCAGAGCTGAAAAAAAATATACAAAAAAAAAAAATAAACAAAGAATAAAATATAAAGAAAAATAATTATTTCTAAAAAAAAAAAATCAAGAACGAGAGAGAAAAGAAGAAGATGACAAATCTGCAGTGTTCCAAGAGAATGTTGCACTGTTTCAGAAGAATGTTGCACTGTTTTAGAAGAAATTTATATTATTTGAGAGAAAACATATACTTTTTTGAATGAAATTACACTTTTTAAACAAAAATTATATTTTTTGAACAAAAATTGCACTATTTGAACAAAAATTACATTATTTTTCTTCCTCCTCCTTTTTCTGGCCAAATAGTATACTTTTTAGCTAAATAGTGCAATTTTCGTTCAAAAAGTACAACTTTTATTCAAAAAGTGTAATTTTCATCTTTTTTCTCTCAAAGAGGTTAAATTTTAAAAAAAAAAAGTGCAACGCTTTTCTGAAACAGTGTAACATTTTCCTGAAATAGTTGAAATTTATCATCTTCTTTTCTTTTTTGTTCTTCATTTTTCTTATAAAATAACTATTTTTTATATTTTATTTTTTTTTCCTTTTATTTTTTTATTTTATGCATATTTTTTCCTCAGCTCCGTTCTCACTGGCACTTCTCCGAGTCCTTTTTCTTCGGCTAAATAGTTTTCAGTTTTTTGAAAATCCGACGCGAATCTATAAAATCTAAAAAAATTCCTACTTTTGCAAAAGTTGAAAACTAATGAATTTTTTATGCAAATTGGCCATATTTTTTTTATTTGAAGATTCATATATCGAAAAAAAATAAAATAAACAGAAGTTGAAGATAATAATTGAGGTGGGAAGAAAATTAGAGATTTAAAAATAAAACAAAAATATGACCTATAGGCTTATCATATTTTTTTCTCTATTTTCATCAGCTTTTTCATATCAGCCAATTAGTGCAATATAAAATTTTTTTAATTTATACAAAATTAAGATATGCGAGTTCGTTGGATTTTGATTGCTTTCATTAAGAGTATGTTTAGTTGCCCAAAAGTGGCTGAAGTGAAAAAATTATTTTTGCAAAAGCAGCTTTTCAATTCGATTGTTTAGTTGATTGTAAAGTGAAACCAAGAAATTATAATTTTATAATTTTGATTCTTTAATTATATATAAGAAGTGAAAATATAAACAAACGACATTTATTTGCAATTTAAATTAAAAATATAAATTTATATAATATTTAGAATTCAAAATTATGTTTTAAATTATTTAAACTTAAATCCAATTAAAATTTAGGACATAGATTAAATTTATATAAGTGAACTTAATGTTTAAGTTATAACCTATAACTAAAATTAAATTCTAAAATAAAAGTTCAACCTAAAAATTAGCATATTTATTCAGATTTGAATTCATAACTTGAATTTAAAATTTGAATCATATTTTAATTTGCTCTTCGATCTTAAATTCTAAATTCAAATATGAATTCATAATTTGAATTAACATATAAATTAAAATTAAATTTGAGTTTAAATCACAATTAAAATGAATATTTGAATTTATAATTTGAGTTTAAAGTCCAAATTGAAACTCATTATTGGAATTAAATGTAAATAGCAAACTTAAATTTGAACTTGAATTTGAATTTCAACACAAAAAATTTAAATTTTAAATTCAAGTTTCAATCAATAAATTTATAGTTGGAACAATTTGAATTCAAAGTTCAAATTGAAGTTCTTAACCAAAAATAACTTTGATTTAAATTTAAATTTAAATTTAAATAAAATAAAATTTAAAAAGTTAAATTTAAATATAAATTCACAAATTTGAATTTAAAAACTTTATGTTGAATTTGAATTTACAAATAAAATTCAGCATGTGAAATTAAATTCATGATTTAAATTCGAATTGAAAGTGAAATTTAACTTAAAAATAAATTCAAAGATAAAAGTTAGACCAAATATAATTTCTTATCTAAACTTTCGGTGACATCAAAATTTTTTGAGCTAAAGTCAAAAAAAGAAAAAATTTAGTTANTGGCTCGTTAAAGTATCGAGCCGAAAAATTCAGCTCGTGTTCGGCTTATTAATAGACGAGCCGAACACGAGCTGGCCAACGAACAATAAGTTAAAAGGGATTAGATTGAATATATATATAAAAAATAAATTTATAAAATCTTATCCATTAGACTTTGATCTAATAGTTGAAACTTTACATATAAATGAATCTTTTAATAATTAAGCTCACATTTATATTTTTATTTTGGTAAAAATTAAATAATAAAATAATATATTATATATATAATTATTTATTTATATATAAAAATGTAAATTAAATAAATTATATAAATATAAAATATATGTATTCAGCTGTTAGCGAGCCGAACATGAGTGAGTTGACCCCAGCTCCTGTTCGGCTCGTGTATTAAACGAGACAAAAAATTCAGCTCGTGTTCAGCTGGTTTACTAAACGGGCGATTCAATCTTGAGCTCATTTTGAGCCGAACACGAGCTGACTCGTGAACAGCGAGCTGGATTGCCATCCTTAGTTATAACTTACTTTATTTGTCAATTCTGTAAAGTGACTTTCATATTTATTTTCACAAACCAATCAATCGATAAGACGTCACTTTCTAAGAATATCACTTTCAATACTTCACTTTTGGCTAACCAAACATATCCTAAGTGCAAGTGATTGATTTCATTAATTTTTGTAATGAGTCAAGTTGATACTTTAAACAATTTTTTGCATAATTTTTTTCCATTTTTTGATTTTTTAACTTAACTTGTCAGGGTTATATATATAGGGATAATTACCTATATACTCCTCAAAACTTCAAAAATATCTTATATACCCTACTTTTTTTTTTCTTTTTAATATACCCTCATGCCTTCCTCCGTTATTTCAAAATGCCGCAGTAGTTACCACACATTAAGTTAATTTAGGTTAAACGTGAGTTAAATATCTACAGAGTTAAAAAAATCAAAATACCTCTTTTGTCCTTAACTTAAGGACAAATAAGAAATATTGGTGATTATAAAAGGGTATATTTGGAAAGACAAAAAAGTAAAATACTTTATGCGCCCCTAGTTTAAGGGCAAATAAGAAAAATCGGTGATGGTAGAAGGATATATTTGAAAAGACAAAATTATAATTTCATAGAGATAACAGATATTGTTAACAGTCCATTAAGCTTTAGGGGTATTTTTGAAATAAGTTGGAACGTAAAAATGATATTTTTAATATTAGCCTTCTAAGAAGGATAAATTAGAAAGTCGGATATTTTTCCAAAAATATATATATATATATATATATATATATATATAGTATTATATAGAAGAGAGAAGAGAGAGAGAGAGAGAGAGAGAGAGATGAGAGAGAGAGACGGACTGCTGTGCTCTTAGGAGGATGGAGGCCTCCGTGCTCCTGAGCCCGTTTTCGATGATGGAGTTTCCGAATCGACGATCGCTCCTGTTAAACTTGATCTAGGCATATTTAAAGTTTTAAAAAATAATTTTTGGCGATTTTTCGATATCATTTACCTAGCAATCGAAATAATTCAAAATCAATAATTTTAAGCGCTGAAAATAAAAATCCTATAAAAAGTGTGATATAGAAATAAATTTTCGATCAAAATAATTGATCTTATTATAGTATAGTATAAAGAATTTTGGTACAATTTCATCTGATTTGAATACTTCTACGACCGTTAAATTGAAGAACGTACAGATATCAACCATTAAAAATTTATGGATTTTGAAATCCTTTCGATCCATATACAAATGATATCAAAAACTCGCAAAAATATATTTCTAGAAAACTTCAATGCGCTAGATCCAAGTCTAACGGATGCGATATCGATTCCAAAGTCCATCCATTTGAAAACGGCTCAGGAGCAACGGAGACCCTTCCCGTCTCCTGAGAGCACGGAGGTCCTCCCGTGCTCCTGAGAACACAGCAGCCTTGTCTACTATATATATGATATACTAGTCTCCTATACTATCTATAGTACTGGGGCTTCGGTACTGTAGTCTCGTGTTCGATCTTAGGGGTTCAAATCACACGATATCACACCGTTAAGACTGAAATCCAGGGTATTTTAAAGTTTTTAGAATAAAATTTTCATATTTTTTCAACATAGTTACTTTATGGATCAAACACTTTCAAATTGTCCAATTTCAATGGCTATTATGCGAGTTTAGAGTTTTAACGGTGTAGAAGAATCAAATTTCTTCAAATTTTGATAGAAAATACTTTAACTATCTACGATACAGGGTTAACATTTTCTTGATCTTTGAATTTAAAAATCCTTATGCTCAAATTTTAACGACTTATTCAATTCCACCGTCTATTTTGACATAATTTATTTACTAAGTAACGATGTCGACAAAACTAAAAATTTTATTCCTAAGAACTTTCATATAACCTAGATCTATCATTTAATGTGTTGGCTCGTTAACTTTGAACACCCTAAGACGAAAACAAATATAGTATTGAAGCTGCCGGTACTCATAGTAGTTAGTACTAATAATGCTTTATATTTAGTATATAATATACGTATATATTATGATATATAGTGTGAAGCTGTGCCTAATAGTTGCGAAATTTCATTGCTTGCTCCAGTTTTTTTAGCCTTTGATCAACTCTTTTCATCAGTTTCCTAACTATTGATTAAATACTATAACTCCAGTGGAGACCACTCAACCCTAGGGACCCACTCAACTCTAACTAACTAATACTCATCTTAACCCCTACAATTTTTCATCAAGCTGTGAAAAACTTGATAACAAAAAAGGTTTTAACTATTAAATAGTATTCAGCTCATAATATATATATATTATATATATATATATATATAATTATATTTATATTATATTAACTAATATATATTATATTATATTATATAATAGGGGGTCATATATACTCTTATGGTATAGGACGTCTTCGACTCATAAGTTGTTTAGATGATGGAGCTTCCGAATTACATATCACTCCGTTAAATACTAATCTAGATATTTGAAACTTCTAGAAAGAAATTTCGTAATTTTTCCAAATCATAATAAAGTCCATCAAGCGGCATAAAATGAACGGTTTAAATCGAACTGACGTCCTAGCAAAATAAATATTGATCCCCTTCAATTTTAAGATCCGAGTTTATGATCTTTAATCTAGGTAGTGAATATAAAATTTTTATCAAAAATTCAACGATTCCGATTCTTTATACTGTTAAACCTAGCAAAATAAAAAAATCCCCCTTTATAAACCAGGTCCGTTAAAAAATGCAATTTTGTGATCTTTTGATCGTAAGGTAAGTACTGTATTCGAAAAAAATTATAAATTTAATTTTTAGAAGTTTTAAATGCCTAGATAAGTTTAACGTAATGAATGCCCGCGATTCCTCGGGAAGCTCTATCATTTAAAACGACTTATGAGTATAAAGGTGATCATACTTATAAGAATATAAGTAGTCGGATTCTATCTCTCTCTCTCTCTCTATAATTTATATATAATAGTATAACTGGCGCTAGAATACTATTAATAATATTTGCCCCCTTGGTGCGTATAAGTTTTTTAGTCTTTGAATTATAATTTTTGATTATTTTTAATAATGGATTAAATATTATAATCCAGTGGGAAGACCACTCAGCCCTAAAGAATTAAATTATTCTATCTATATTTTTTTCACCACAATAATTAAAAACTTGAAAAAATGAGCCAAAACTATTAATAGAAGCCCAATATATATACTTATTTATATAACTAAATATATATATAGTTATAATAATATATTACATATAACTTAATATATATCTATCAATATCAATATATATATTATTGACAAAAACGTATTTCTAAAATGCAGGTTATTTATAAATTTATAAGTGAGTATTTATAAAGTTATAATGATTTCTAGTCAACTAATATATTTTTAAGATGTATGGCAATAGGGATAAATTGAAATTTATTTATCATTTAGTTCAAAATTGATGATAATGCTAACGAAAATGTTATTTTTAAAAAATTTCTCCTCTTTTGAAATGTTATTTATGATTATTTTATTTTTATAGAAATATTTATAATATTAAACTTATTTGAAGGACAGTGACAGAACGTTTCCTAAATTAACTAGCTAGAATGACATGTAAAAAGAAAAAAAAAAAAAGTGTCGACAACCATTTCGGAACGTAATATAGTTGAGGGGTCCGTTGTACATTCTATTTATGTTAAAATATTGATTATATTACTAGCCCGTAAAACATGAGACTCGCGGGAACTATTTCTGATCGCGCCATGTAATCATTCTAAAGATGGTCAATGCAGACTTCCAAAAGCCTATCTCATCTCTCTCTCTATCTCCTCTCTCCTCTCTCTCTCTCTCTCTCTCGTCTCCCCCGCACAACTATTATTAGACCATGTGAGCCTTATATATACATACAATATACCGTTCTCTCTCTAAAATATATATAATAGAATACTTAATTAATATTACTACTACACTACGTTTATTAATTCATAATAATACCTAATATAAGTCTCTCTCTCCGACATCTGTCTCTCACTTCTTTTATGACAGAGCCCAAATCCATTGGGTAACGTGTCGTCCATAACACAAGACACACAACACCGACCACACTACAATCACAAGGGCATCAACAAACGCACACACCAGGTTAAGAGAAGTATGAGACGAGAGAGAGAGAGAGAGAGAGAGACGGGGGGCATGATAAGTTAAAGTGAATTAAAACTCGGAAATAGCAATGCGTTGGTTAGATATATTATACGCGGACAAGGGAGGTCTTATGCGATGCAACACTCCCTTGACAACGATAAACAAGAAATCTAACGCTCTCGCGGTGATATAGAAAACAATTAGCTAGGAAAACCTTAAATTAATTAATTAAGTTTCTGGTGACACATGTAACTAGAATTTAATCGCAGAATTTGTAATGATATATATGATTAATTACAGTTATCCTATATTTATATTTTTTTGGGAATATAATTAGATGTGCATAATATATACGTATATTTACCTCTGTATAATATATATATCTTGCCATACTGATTTATATTTATATTATATTTATACCGTTATATAAATAGAAAAAAAAATAACAACATTAAAATTACAAAATATTTTAGTTATTGCGGCGTAGCTAGGCACGTACCACTACTGTCGTTGTGATACGTACATAGGAACGTCGTAGGTGATGATAGAACAGCAGGTAATAATATGTAGGGAATTCTACACATCAAATGAAAAATAAATTCATCTAAAACCAAGCAGTGCAAACAGTGGGTGCTATATATAAAATATATATATAAAATAGCGTCCGAAAGTCAACCTATATATGATGCCTATGTATCTAGAATTGGTGAAGAGGGGATTGTGCCCCCATGGGCTATATATGCCCTAGCTAGCTTTAGAAATGCATGGACATGTAGTATAGCATGGCACTGAGATATCGATCGGGAGGAGAAGCGTGCGTGAGGTTTAAAGAAGGAAGAGAAAAGGGTGGGGGGTTCTGTTGTTGTTGTCGCCGCTAATAAATGAGGGTGGCGGATTCTATTTGTTTCTTTCTAGCTACATACATGGACGTTATTCAAATGTGAGATGGATCTCTCTCTCTCTCTCTCTCTCTCTCTCTCTCTCTCTCTCTCTCTCTTCCATTGCATGCCATCGGGAAACGCGATTAGGCGACAACAAAATCACACCCTTTGTCCCCATGCACCACCATTCTCCTCCGCCCTCAATTAATTAATTCGCACCGATCGAGTTAAGAGTAACCCCTCACATGCATATAGAATTATAAATAATTATTCTATAAAAAAATAAATATTAAGATTTTTTTTAAAATAAAACAGAATAATCCCAATCCCCTCATGTACATGTGTGGCGTGTGCTTGTGTGCATAACGGAAGAGAGAGAGAGAAAGCGAGCCGCTTTACAGTTAGAGGGGAGCTACGGGGTAGGAGGAGAATACCAGTAAACAAAATAATAATAATAATAATAATAATAATAAAGATGTCACTTGAGTTAAAATATTATCAGCAGTGAACTGACTCTATTGCTATTGATTTATTCTTGATGATTGAAACTTTAAATTAGTGATCGGTACCGTTAAACATTATCTATACTATTATAAATATTTGAAAATTAAATTTCAAATATTCACGATAGTATTCCTAACGATCAAAGGATGTTCAAAATTTATAACTTTAATAATTGATTGTAACACACTGGACCTTTGCAAATTGTAAGGTTCGACTGTTGGAGTAGAGTTCTGAACTTTTCCAGTTTTTCTGGAGGGTCATTGACCTTGTTCCGACCTATGGTTCCTATCCCGTGAAACGAGACTTTAGACCTAGCGCCAAAGTCTCCAAAGTGAAGAACTTGGATTGCTCTCGGATTGCACTCTGCACACTGTGTTACCGGTGTCAGGTCGCTGGTTGTATCGGTACAGAAAGTATATCGGTACACATTGATGGTTGTACCGATACAAATGTGGTCAATTGCCAACCCGAGCCTCGGGTTCGCGCATATGCGGGATTTGTACCGGTACACCTTCCCGTGTATCGGAACACTTTGTTCTGCAAGCTGTTTTTGTAGAGGGGTGTTTTTGCATTTGTTGCAATACCTATATATAACTCACCCTAGCCCCCTTCGGAGCTCTTTTGAGCTCAGACCAGATGAGAAACAAGGTGAGCCCTTTCCCCCTTATTTGATTTCCATTTTTAATCGATTATTGTATGTTTTGATCTCCTCTCTCTTACTTTTCCTTACTTTTTGTTGGTTTCCTCCATGGGAGAAGCTTGGATTTCCATATTTGAGCTTATTTGAGGTTTGATTTTCAACCCTAACTCACTTGCTAGCTTGAGTTGGTACTTTGGAGAGATTAGTAAATTTAACCTACCCTTTGATTCATGTTTTGGAGGGCTTTTGATATTGGAACCCTAGAAATGGGAGTTTAGGGTTTAAAATAGGGAATTTTGAGTTGAGGCTTTTTGATCTTAATTGTTTGACTTAGAACCTTCCTTTAGGTTGGTTTTGAATGGTTCTTGCTCTCTTTGGGAGATCGAGAGGGATTTTCACCATTTTCGGTGAGTTTTCTTCACCTTAGCTTGTGTTGCTTAATGTTTGAGCAAATGATTGTTCGTAACGTTCGTGTATCCCTCCTTTTGTGACCTTTAGGGTATTAGGAGAGTGGTGGACACCTTCGTCGGAGCAAACGAAGGGTTTCAAAAAGTTTCAGTGGGTTTGACTTCATGAAATAAGGGAGAAATATCCCCTACGTGTTTTATCCTCGTCGTTTCATCGAGATGCATGCATATTCATGCTAGATAGAATTTTTATAAATTTTAGAATACTTAAAATGTATGTATTATGTAACGCAAAAATTTAACTCTATATAGTAGAGCTATATGTGTATTAGGCATGCATGTGAAAAGTATTCTATATTGCAAGTTGGAATTATGTCTCCTATGATGAATAGAACTTGAATCGGGTACTCTTGAACTTCTAACTTATGTTTGGACAAAGTGAACAAAAGTGCCATAAAGGGGCACCCGACTTAGTAAATTGTAAAACTGCAACATAGAGACATAGAAATAGGCCATTGTGACATCGACTATATTCCGTGTTTTAGACACGATAACATAGTGATAAGCCATTGAGACATAGGTTATATTCCATGTTTTAGATATGATGACTTGAGACTTGAGACAGATTTTACGCTTGATTGCCCTTGTGCTCATTCGCACATGCTTGTGAGGGTCACTCCCTACAAGCCGGCACTCCAGAGATAGCCATGCGACATATGCTCGCCCGTGCGGTATTGGGCGCCGAAGTGGATTGCCGTGGGGGAGGCTCATTCCTAGAGTGGGCATGTCGAATACCACGGGGCCATTAGGCACGGCACAGGCCAGACAGCCTACGGGTGGGTCTTACAATATTGCAACTATAAGTAGTTAATATGCCAAGTGGACTTGAACTAGAATAGTAAATAATGACATCTTACTATTTCCGTTGTGGACATTATGTTGGTTGCATACTCATGCTTATTCATGTTAGCATAGCTTTCTTACTTATGCAAATCATGCTAAGTAGAGATATCATATTATAGCAAGCATTCATGTTTATTTACTTGCTGTTCATTTCGGTTATTACTCGCTTCTACTTACTTGCTTAGTTTTGGGCCTAGTGGCGCTTTTCACTGAAGTCAGTAATTGCCCACTGGAAACTATTATTTAATAGTTCTCACACCCCCTATTTTATGGTTTTATTTCAGAGCCTTCAGCACCGGCGGAGGCACGGGATCGCGGCAAAGGAGTTGCATAGCTAGATAGTGGAGCTTGCTTTTGCTCCCAGGTGGTTACTCTCCTTTTGAGTTTTTGTTGTGAGGGAGAGTTTTGGTACCATGTGTAGAGACCACCATTGTATTATTCTTAGTCCTTGTACTTGGGATTTTAGTTGTACTACTTTATGGTTCTTTACTTAGTGGATTTTAGTTTCTTGTTTACTCTCTTATTATAGAATCTAGTTGTACTTGCTCTGATGCTTCTAGATGTCTCTCTTCTGCTGCTTTCTTTATCGTTTTCTTTTAGACGCCGTATATGTTTTAGACGTATGACAGGTTTGGACACGTGCTGGGCGGGCTTCCACTGTGTTCCGGGAAGTGACAGATTATTTTGGTATCAGAGCCCAGAGCCTAGAGTTGAGTCTTAGTGGACCTAGCAAATCTTAGGCCGGTTATACTATAGGGAATAGGCTTGTGAGAGACGAGATCTATTTGATTTGTAAGCGAAAGTATCATGATTGGGTATCTTTGATAACTCTAGAAAGTGGAGTTAAATCGAAGTGTATAGCTTCTAACTTCGCGGAGGGTTACGTTGGCGGTCGACAACGTAACATCGGGAGTTAGTAGTGAAGAACACTTCCTTACTTTCGCATAATTTGGGTATTATCTACTTGAGCGGGGACTCAATAGCGTGAGTTTTACTAACTTGCGCTTTTATAATGTTGTAGTGCGATGCCGATCACTCGCTCTCAATCTGCCGGAGCAGATAATGCGGCACATTTGGAGGAGGTCGAGACCTCCGCTACCTCCGGATCCGGCGAGGTCCATGAGTCGAGGGGCCAGCTTGCGACCCTCACTGACATGGCGGCACAGCAGACGGAGGCAGCACGCCGACAGGAGGTGCAGTTGAAGCGTCTGGAGGACCTCCTACTGCAGCAGGTGGAGGCTCGGGAGGCTCAAGGGGTCGTCCCTCGTCCTCGACACATCTCGGATGACACCTGTGGTAGCGCCACGGGAGGAGGTGATTGCGGCACCACCAGCTCAGGTGCGTCTAGCGGGGGCAGCTTTTCCCGTGACAGCTGTTGGAGAGGAGTGGGATCGACTGATGGAGCGCCTCAACGAGTTCAGGAAGTGCAGTCCCCGGATCTTCGATGGAGAGAAGGTCGACCACTAGATCGTGGAAAAGTGGTTGATGCATATGGAGAAGCTCTTCCGCGACACCTTCGTGGAGGAGAGGGACCGAGTTTGGCTCGCCACACACCACTTGTACAGCGAGGCCTACCGCTGGTGGTTGGATATTCAGGAGAACCCCAACACAGATTTGGTGGCTATTACTTGGAAGAAGTTCAAGGAGCTTCTATTGACGCACTACTTCCCTGACAGCGTCAAAAGAAAGATGGAGTAGGACTTGCGCATCTTGTGCCAGGGAGACAAATCTGTGGCCGAGTACGAGAGGGGGTTTTCTCGGCTTCTGCATTGTGTGCCTTTCGTCGTGCGGGACAACGAAGACAAGGCCCTCATCTTTGAGCGTGGATTGCGACCGTCTATCTTCCGGTTCGTGCAATCCTCCAACCTCCAAACCTACTGGGAGGTGGTGAATCGCGCGCTCATTGTAGAGAGCGGCGCGGCGGACGTGCAAGAGCGGCGAGAAGGCGTGGACAAGGGTAAGGGCAAAAGGCCCGCGGCGGAGGGTGCGAGTCAGACGCACTTCAGGAGGCCGCCGAAACACCCTAGGAGCAAGCATCGTGGGCGCGGCTCGGCAGCGCCGTGAGGAGGATCCGATCGACGCCGACCTCCCCAGTGGGTGATCTATGGTGGTCCTCGTATTCCACCGCAATGCCCGCAGCGGGGAAGGAGGTGTTTTCTGTGCTGCCAGGAGGGCCACTTTCGGACCGAGTGCCCGAGGGGTTCGTCATCAGCACCGTCGACTGCATTGGCACCGGCTCTACCAGCCGCCAGCTAGGGGACTCCATCGACACAGTACCAGCCTGGGCGGTCATCCGTCCAGTGTCAGAGCGAGGGATCCCGACAGGCCCCGAGTGGGCGTATGTATGCTGCTCAGACCGAGGAGGCGGCAGCAGCCGAGGATATGGTTGCAAGTATCATTTTACTTGATAGCATTAGAGTTCGTGCATTATTTGATACTGGTGCATCACACTCATTTATAGATCGGCTGTTTGCCGAGTTGCATGGCATCCCTTTGGTTTTTTTGTTGTATCCGGGATAGGTAGTAGTGCCCGACCACACTCTGGATATTCGAGAGCTTTGCCCCAGTTGCCCTGTTCGGGTAGGGGATTGGTTTATGCCCGTGAATTTGCTAGCTTTGTACAAGCTGGGGGAGTTTGATGTGGTCTTGGGTATGGATTAGTTAACCAAGTATTATGCCACGATTGATTGTAAGAGTCGCACGGTTACTTTTAGAGAACCGGGGCAGACTGAGATTGTATTTAGAGGATGCCGGAGTTCGCTTTTCGTGATGACGATCAGCTCGTCTCGAGCTAGACAGCTAATCAGCAGAGGCGGCGTAGCCTATTTGACTAGTGTTGTGCTGAGGGGCATTGATGACACTCCTAGGATTGAGGATATCCCGGTGGTGCAGGAGTTTCAGGATGTGTTTCCAGCTGAGCTACTGCGTATGCCACCTGATAGGGAGATTGAGTTTGTGGTGGATCTTGTCCCTGGGACTTCCCCAATCTCAAAGGCGCCCTATAGGATTGCACCGACGGAGCTGAAGGAGCTGAGGGCACAGCTGCAGGATTTGTTGGACAAGGGCTTTATTCGACCGAGCGTCTTGCCTTGGGGAGCACCTGTTTTGTTCGTCAAGAAGAAGGACGGATCACTTCGACTATGTATAGATTATCGTGAATAAAGTCACGATTAAGAATAAGTATCCGTTGCCGAGAATCGACGACTTGTTTGATCAGTTTCAAGGATCGTGTGTGTATTCCAAGATAGATTTGCAGTCGGGGAATCACCAGTTAATGATCAAACCCGAGGATGTATTGAAGACGGCTTTTAAAACACGGTATGGACATTATGAGTTCACAGTTATGCCGTTCGGGCTTACTAACGCCCCAGTAGCTTTTATGGATTTAATGAACCGTGTTTTTAAGCCTTATCTAGACAAGTTCGTCGTGGTGTTCATCGACGATATCTTGTTTATTTCCAAAGTGATGCAGATCACGAGGAACATTTGAGACTTGTACTTCAAATGCTTCGGGAAAAGGAACTCTTTGCCAAGCTGAAAAAATGTGAATTTTGGCTTTGAAAAGTGGCATTCCTTAGACATTTGATTTCGAGATCGGGTATAGCCGTAGACCCCAAGAAGATTGAGGCTATCAAGGATTGGCCGAGACCGACGAGCGTCACGGAGATACGGAGTTTTCTTGGGTTGTCCGGCTATTACCAGAGATTTGTCGAGGGGTTTGCTAAGTTATCTACTCCCCTCACGAGGCTCACGCATAACGGGTCAAGTTTATCTGGAACGATGCTTGTGAAAGGAGTTTCGAAGAGTTGAAGCAAAGATTGACGACCGCCCCGATCCTAACCCTGCCGGTTGCTGGAGCAGGGTATGTAGTTTATAGCGATGCTTCATTTAATGGATTGGGTTGCGTTTTGATGCAGGATGGCAAGATGATCGCGTATGCTTCTCGCCAATTGAAGGAATATGAAAGGAATTATCCTACACATGATATGGAGTTTGCGGCCGTAGTCTTTGCATTGAAGCTATGGCGCCACTATCTCTATGGCGAGCGGTATGAAGTATACACGGATCACAAGAGCTTGAAATATCTATTCACTCAGAAGGAGCTGAACTTGAGACAGCGCAAATGGTTGGAGCTGCTCAAGGATTATGATCTGACGATTCTTTACCACCCGGGCAAAGCTAACGTGGTGGCGGATGCGCTAAGTAGGAAATCAACGAAAAACTTAGCGATGCATGTTGTTACTCAACCACAGTTGATCGAGCAAATGAAGCGGTTGGAGTTAGAAGTGGTGACTCCAGACACACCCTTGAGGTTGATGACCTTGGTAGTGCAACCTATGCTTTTGGATAGAATTAAAGAAAAGCAAGTTTCCGATGTAGAATTGCAAAAGATTAGAGACAAAATGGTCGATGATTGCACCGACGATTTTCTTGTGGATGGCCAAGGATTAATACGTTTTCGTGGACGATTATGTGTACTGGCGGATTCAGGACTTAAAGAAGATATTCTTCAAGAAGCGCACCGGGTACCTTATGCTATACATCCGGGAGGCACTAAGATGTACAAGGATTTAAAGTTACTCTATTGGTAGCCAGGGATGAAAAAGGATGTTGGTGAGTTTGTTGCTAGATGTCTAACTTGCCAACAAGTGAAAGTTGAGCACCGATTACCCACGGGGAAGCTTCAGAGTTTGCCGATTTTCGTGTAGAAGTGGGAGAAGATCACCATGAATTTTGTGATGGGTTTGCCTCGCTCTCAAGCCGGGTATAATGCTATTTGGGTGATCATGGATAGGTTGACGAAGTCGGCACACTTCATACCTATTCATACTACTTGGACTGGAGAGAAGTTAGCACAAGTGTATCTTGATGAGACTGTGCGACTTCACGGAGTGCCTACCTCGATTGTATCTGATCGAGACACCCGATTCGTGTCTCACTTTTGGAGGAGTCTGCAGGACGCCTTAGGCACTCGATTGGATTTTAGCACTGCCTTCCACCCGCAGAGTGACGGACAGTTGGAGCGCACTATTCAGACTTTAGAGGATATGCTCCGAGCTTGTGTGATAGACTTTCAGGGAGGATGGTCACAGCATCTACCGATGGCGGAGCTTGCTTATAACAATAGTTATCAAGCAAGTATCAAGATGACACTCTTTGAGGCACTTTATGGACGGAAGTGTAGATCGCCACTTCATTGGAGTGAAGTTGGCGAGAGATTGGCTTTAGGCCCTGATGTGCTCCAGGAAGCTGAGGACAAGGTTCGTAGTGCACGGGAGCGACTTTTGACGGCACAGAGTAGACAGAGAAGCTACGCCGATCGACGGCGGCGAGACTTGGAGTTCCAAATTGGAGACCATGTATTCTTTAAGGTCTCGCCGACCAGAGGAATCCGGAGATTCAGAATTCGGGAAAAGTTGAGCCCCCGATTTATTGGACCGTATGAGATTTTGGAGCGTGTGGGCTCGGTGGCGTATTGACTTGCTCTACTACCGAACCTATCGGGCGTACACAACGTCTTTCATGTATCGGTCCTTCGGAAGTACATCTTCGACCCGGCTCATGTTTTGGATGCTACATCCTTGGAGCTGCGGGAGGATTTGAGTTTTGAGGAGCAACCTGTGAGGATCTTGGCTTGCGAGGTGCGGAAGCTGCGGAATCGGGATATTCTCTATGTGAAGGTTCTTTGGAGAAATCACGGGGAGCGAGAGGCCACGTGGGAGCTTGAGAGCGCTTTGCAGGAGCGCTATCCCCATCTCTTTCAGATAGAGTCTTGAGATATGTTGCCTTCGAGTTTCGCGGACGAAACTCCTTTTTAGGAGGGGTGAATGTAGCACACTGGACCTTTGCAAATTGCAAGGTTCAAGTGTTGGAGCAGAGTTCTGAACTTTTCCAGATATTCTGGAGGGTCATTCACCTTGTTCCGACCTATGGTTCCTATCCCGAGAAACGAGGCTTTAGACCTAGCGCCAAAGTCTCCAAAGTGAAGAACTTGGGCTGCCCTCGGATTGCACTCTGCACACTGTGTTACCGGTGACAGGTCGCTGGTTGTACCGGTACAGAAAGTGTACCGGTACATCTTGATGGTTGTATCGGTACAGATATGATGAATTGCCAACCCGCGCCTCGGGTTTGCGCATACGCGGAATTTGTACTGGTACACCTTCCCGTGTACCGGTATACTTTACTCTGCGAGCTGTTTTTGTAGAGGGTTGTTTTTGCATTTGTTACAACACCTATATAACTCAACCCAGCCCCTTTGGAGCTCTTTTGAGCTCAGACCAGAGGAGAAACAAGGTAAGTCCTTTCCCCCTTGTTTGATTTCCATTTTTGATAGATTATTGCATGTTTTGATCTCCTCCCTCTTGCTTTTCCTTGCTTTTTGTTGGTTTCCTCCATGGGAGAAGCTTGGATTTCGAGATTGGAGCTTGTTTAAGGTTTGATTTTCAACCCTAGCTCACTTGCTAGCTTGAGTTGGTACTTTGGAGAGGTTAGTAAGTTTAACCTATCCTTTGATTCATGTTTTGGAGGGATTTTGATATTGGAACCCTAGAAATGAGAGTTTAGGATTTAAAATGGGGATTTTTGAGTTGAGGCATTTTGATCTTAATTGTTTTACTTAGAACCTTCCTTTATGTTGGTTTTGAAGGTTTCTTGTTCTTTTTGGGAGATCGAGAAGGATTTTCACCATTTTCGGTGAGTTTTCTTCACCTTAGCTTGTATTGCTTAATGTTTGAGCAAATAATTGTTCGTAACGTTAGTGTATCCCTCCTTTTGTGACATTTAGGGTATTAGGAGAGTTGTGGACACCTTCGTCGGAGCAAACGAAGGGTTTCGAAAAGTTTCGGTGGGTTTGACTTCATGAAATAGGGGAGAAATATCCCCTACGTGTTTTATCCTCATCGTTTCATCGAGATGCATGCATATTCACGTTAGATAGGATTTTTATGAATTTTAGAATACTTAAAATGTATGTGTTATGTAACGCGAAAATTCAACTCTATATAGTAGAGCTATATGTGTATTAGGCATGCATGTGAAAAGTATTCTATATTGCAAGTTGGAATTATGTCTCCTATGATGAATAGAACTTGAATCGGGTACTCTTGAACTCCTAACTTATGTTTGGAGAAAGTGAACAAAAGTACCATAAAGGGGCACTTGAACTTGTAAACTGTGAAACTGCAACATAGAGACATAGAAATAGGCCATTGTGATATCGACTATATTCCGTGTTTTAGACACGATAACATAGTGATAAGCCATTGAGACATAGGTTATATTCCATGTTTTAGACATGATGACTTGAGACTTGAGACAGATTTTACGCTTGCTTGCCCTTGTGCTCATTCGCACATGCTTGTGAGGGTCACTCCCTACAAGCCGGCACTCCGGAGATAGCCATCGCGACATATGCTCGCCCGTGCGGGATTGGGTGCCGAAGTGGATTGCCGTGGGGGAGTCTTATTCCTAGAGTGGGGATGTCGACTACCACGGGGCCATTAGGCAAGGCACACGCTAGACAACCTATGGGTGGGTCTTACAAGATTGCAACTATAAGTAGTTAATATGCCAAGTGGACTTGAACTAGAATTGTAAATAATGACATCTTACTATTTCCGTTGTGGATATTATATTGGTTGCATACTCATGCTTATTCATGTTAGCATAGCTTTCTTACTTATACAAATCATGCTAAGTAGAGACATCATGTTATAGCAAGCATTCATGTTTATTTACTTGCTGTTCATTTCGATTATTACTCGCTTCTACTTACTTGCTTAGTTTTGGGCCTAGTAGCGCTTTTCACTGAAGTCAGTAATTGCCCACTGGGAACTATTATTTAATAGTTCTCACGCCCCCTGTTTTATGGTTTTATTTCAGAGCCTTCAGCACCGGCGGAGGCACGGGATCGCGGCAAGGGAGTCGCATAGCTAGATAGTGGAGCTTGCTTTTGCTCCTAGGTGGTTGCTCTCTTTTTGAGTTTTTGTTGTGAGGGAGAGTTTTGGTATCATGTGTAGAGACCACCATTGTATTATTCTTAGTCCTTGTACTTGAGATTTTAGTTGTACTACTTTATGGTTCTTTACTTAGTGGATTTAAGTTTCTTGTTTACTCTCTTATTATCGAATCTAGTTGTACTTGCTCTGATGCTTCTAGATGTCTCTCTTCTGTTGCTTTCTTTATCGTTTTCTTTTAGACGCCTTATATATTTTGGACGTATGGCGGGTCTGGACACGTGTCGGACGGGCTTCCGCTGTGTCCCGGGACGTGACATTGAGATGAGTGGCTTGCTCGTTTAACGGTATAAATAATTTTAAATCAATTAAATTTTAGTTAGAAAAATTTTAAATTATTTAAAATAAGATTTGCACTCTTGATCTCGATTATAAGAATTATATCATTATTTTTTGGAGAATATTTATTTTTAACCCTTCATTTTGTATTCAGCTGATGCACAAGAGAACAATATCGGAAATATATAAAATTTGATTTCTAAATATTTCAAGTGATATAGATCATGTTTAACGGTTCAAATGGTCGATTGGAAAGCTCCAACATCAAATGTAACAATTGAACTCATTTTCTGCTGATAGTATTCTAGCTCAACTTATATATACACACACACTACAAAAAAATAACATTTTGGCTGGAGTGGTTCCAAAGAATCCGAACTTCCAATGCTCTGCCTTGCGAGTCGTTCTAATGGCGAGCCGTGCACGATCCAGCGTGAGAATGGTTGCAAAGAACCAGATCTTCAATGTCGAGCGGCGTATGGCCCTGCGGGGCCTTCTGATGGCAATCGGTGTCACGCCCCGGAGCCTAATTAGTCGAAGACTCGGTATAAATGTCAGGCCTTGGACTTTAGCGGCAGCTCGATCACCAGCCACGTGCACATGCCCGCCGTGTACACCACCACCTCTAGTGTACATCAGGTGTCTACAATCAACATAGCAAAAACATAATTTCTTAACCAGGTAATCAGAGCAACAACTAAAAGAAGATTTCTAAAATTACACTATAATAATTCCAGATTACAGTTTAAAACGTAGAGTACAAAGTACACCCTAATTAGTTCCAAAATACATCTCAACTAAACTACAACAAGCTTGCATAGGTTCATCTATGCAGCATCGAGGAGGCTCTAGCTAGTCGCTGACCCTTTGCCACGAACCCTAGTCTTTCCCGCTGCGGAAGGCTCTGCACAAAAACAACCAACAAATGGGAGTGAGAACTATTAAACAATAGTTTCCAATGGGTAAGCTGCCGAGAGTGGCGAAGTACACCACTAGGTTAACTGAGGCATGAGTAAACTACAACAAGTAGAAAATATAAATGAAGCAAGTAGATGAAATGGTTCAACTATGAACATGCCTCAACAAGATATGTTTTCTAACATGTCTTATATACTAGTCACTACATAAATAAGTTTGGTATTTCATACTCATTACAAATTGTTCATCTTTAACTATATGTCATGATTCATGTAGAATTTCATTATCATAGTTTAACTAGCTAATGATATCACATAGCTATTTCCTACACTAACAGGAGTGTAAATATGTAAATACTGTCATTACAACTAATGACTAACAGGAATGTCAATCTTCTAGTATGTTCATTACTAGGTATATCTCAACTAATGACATAAAGTACATTTACTACTATGTACATCTAAGATTATCCTCATTTACATTAACCCAATTAACAAGAGACTTACACATGGTAAAGTTTCAGCTCGTGCCGTGCCTAATGGCCCCGTGGAAGTCAACACTACCCACGGCAATCCACTTCGGCGCTCAGTCTTGTACAGGCGATCTGATGTTGCGTAGGCCAACTCCGGAGTGTCGGCTCGTGGGGAGCGACCCTAACAAGCATGTGCGAATGAGCACATTGGCAAGCAAGCGTAATCCATAGCATAGTGTTTACAAGTTCATCATGTCTCTAACATGGAATCTCAACTTCGACACAAAGTTGACAATTAATAACAAAGTCATATCTTACTTTCAACTACTTGGTAACATATTGCTACCAATAGATAATATGATTTAAACAAATACATGGTTTACATCATATTGATAATTCTAATGGGCTATACCCGCATACTCACATATAGTCCTCTCACTACTCCCTATATATAAGGAAAGTGGTTTACTAAGGTCATAATCAATGACTCACTTTGGTGTTCATACAAACTCATGGCATATATTCTATATTTCTAAACCTCCACTATAGGGAGTAACCAAGTATTATGCAATTACTTCTGCTTGACTACACAAGTATATCATCTCACGATTCATAGGTCATAATCTATATCATCATGTCCAATTCTAGTTATTTAACTAAGTCATATTCAATAGCATAAAGTTCATATTAACTCTATCATGTGAATACCATAAACAACTTGTCCATACATACAAATTCATGTAAGGTATCCTATACATGATCACTAAACCATTCATTCCACAATATAGGAGTATAACCTTGTTAAATATAATATACACAGAAGTCCTGTCGTCATGTCTACAACATGGAATTATAAAATTTAACTCAAAGGTTAAGAACAATATTATCTCATTTACTTAATTGTTCATCCAAACTAAGTATCATCTTTATAGCCTTACATCCGTTCACTATTGAATGATGCAATATTTAACTTGTCTACATAAGTATGCTACGATCATATAATGCATGCTAAACAAGCAGGCGATCTATGCATGCTACGCAAGTTTCATAATTCCTTCTCTACTACATAGAGGTTTCCTTTAATCCGACATAATATGCATATTATGCATGCACCAAGACATCCAAGCATATATTCACATGAATATGCAGGAATTCCAATGTCATGATATCAAAGAAGACATAGGGGGAATTCACCTATTTCGGTAAGGTCAAACCCACCGAGTCGCTGTCGACTCTTGTTGATCCCGCGAGCGAAGGTGTTCTCTAACCTCCACGCACCCTAATCACCATACTAAAGTAGTTAGGAGCTTACCAAACCTTTACATAAGAACTTCACATATTCACCCTACTTAGGTAGAATCTTACCAAGTATAGAACCAAGGCTTAAATCCTGACTTCCACTTAGGTTGGAACATACCAAAATCAACCTACAAAGATCACAAATACTCAGCCAAAGGGATACCATAAACCTGCTGTGAGCTATCCCAAAAGAACTCCACCAATACCTCTACCAACACATCAAAACTAGAGAGAAGTTAGGTTGCTCACCTTGTACAGCTCCAACTCAGTTATCTACTGAGCTAGGGTTGAAGAAACACTTCCAAAACTCCTCTTTCCATACTTCTACAGCTGCTCCAAGACCCTCCAATCCAGCTAGCATCAAGAGAGGGAAAGAAAACAAGTTCAAATCCACAATTTTTCACTCAAAATAGCAAAAGAATTTAGAGAGAGAAAGGAACAGAGCTTACCCTGTTCTCCAAGCTCCTGCACCTAAGAACATTGCTCGAGCTGAGGCTTTTTATGGATAAGCACACAGCCCAAATTACCAAAGAACCCCTCACCAACTCAAACAGCCGCACTGGGTACCGGTACTCGGGTTGAGGTACCGGTACTCAGCCTATAAACAGCCAAACCCGAGCTGCGTAGCAA
This sequence comes from Ananas comosus, assembly GCF_001540865.1. Classification (NCBI taxonomy): domain Eukaryota; kingdom Viridiplantae; phylum Streptophyta; class Magnoliopsida; order Poales; family Bromeliaceae; genus Ananas; species Ananas comosus. Next base: position 3,677,816 of record NC_033641.1, read on the forward strand.
AATTAACGCTGGGTACCGGTACCCGCGCAATGCCGTACCTGTACTCAGCCTTAACTGCTCAAATCCGAGAGCTACTTATCCTGGCATTTAAAACACTTAAGTTAAATGCCAAAATACTCTCAACAAACTCTCATAAGCTCTAGAATAATTCCACTTACTATTCTAACACAAGAACTTTGCAATTTGCTAAAGTTCAGTGTACTACAATAAAACAGTGTCATTTTATAAATTAGAGTTGCGAAGTTTTTTCGCTTTTTAACTGCCTGGCCCACGTGATGTATAGACCCGTCACAAATACAAATTACGCTGCCCATATGGACAGAGTCTCTTTTATATTTGCATGGCGTACATATCAATAACATCAGCATGATCACAACTTAGAACCTACATTCACCAAATCCACAGACGATTTATGCGATACATTTACATACAGCTAATAATCCTTAAAAATGATGCATGTCTCTAAGCACTCCTTAGGCGTTGGATGATGCGATGTACAATACAACAATCATCCTATTTAAAAGTGCTCATCACCAAGAAGCTTTATTTTTAAACTCTAATTATTAATTAATAAAAAATCATTCGAAAAGCCTTTTGAAAACTGTTTTCCACATGTAAACTCAATTCTTGAAAACTGACTACCTCGAGTGTAACACACTGGGCCTTTGCAAATTGCGAGGTTAGAGTGTTTGATTTGTGTTCCGAGCTTTTCTAGATATTCTGGAGGGTCGTTGACAGTGTTCCGATCTATGGCTCACATCCCGAGAATTGAGGTTTTAAGCTTAGTGCCAAAGTCTCTAAAGCGAAGATTGTTAGCTGCTCTCGGGTTGGATTTTTCTGGGTAGTGTACTGGTACAGCATCAAGCTTGTACCGGAACAGAAAGTGTACCAGTACATCATCGGAAGTGTACCGGTACATAGTGTGTTTTTCTACCAACTCGAGGCTCGGGTTTGCGCATATCGTGGCTTTGTATCGGTACACTTTTTCGTATACCGGTACACAGTGCAGAATGCAGTATGCTTGTTCTGGGAGGGTGTTTTTGCAATTTTAGCATATCTATATAACACCCCACAGCCCTTGGAGGCTCTTTTGAGCCCTAGAACGTGGAGGAACCAGGTGAGAGCTCTCCTCCTTGGATTCTTCTCCATTCCTCTTGCGTTTTGCTTGCTTTGATCTCTTATTTCTTCTTCTCCTTGCTTCATTTTGGGTTTTCACCATTGGAGAAGCATTGGCTTGAGGAGAGGAGCTTTCTAGAGGATCAACCTTCAACCTTAGCTCATTTCAAGCTTGGATTGAAGCTTCTTAAGAGGTTAGTAACATGTATTCTCCATTTAATACATGTTTTGGTAGAGATTTTGGATTGAAACCCTAGAATGTGAGACTTAGGGCTTTTATTGGGGATTTTGGATTTAGGGCTTTTGGAGCTCAATTGTTTGGATTAGAACCTTCATCTAGGTTGGATTGGAAGGGTTCTAGCTCCTATTTGGAGATCGAGAGAGTTTTTCACCATTTAAGGTGAGTTTTGCCCTATTCTTTGGGTTGGTTAATGTTTAACCTATATGTTGTTCATAATGTTTGTTTAACTCTACTTTTATTACCTTTAGGGTGTTAGGAGAATAGTGGGCAACTTCGTTCGGCGAAACGAAAGGGTTGCAAGGAGACTTGGTGGGTTTGGCCTTACCAAAAATAAGATAAATTCCATCGATGATGGTTTTATTTGTTGTAAAATGGAAATACTTGCATATTCATACTAGATAGAATATTTGTGAATTTTAGAATACTTAAAATGCACATGTCATGCATCATGAGTTTTGGCCTCTATGTAGTAGAGGATTATGGGCATAGCACCCATGTTTGTATATGGTAGCCTCATGCTATGTATGGAACCATGTTATTAGTAGTTAAAGGACAAGTATTTACTTGCTATGAACGATGGACATATGCTATGTATGGTAGAAAATCTAATGTCATAAAGGGGCATTAATCTTGACATATATATATATGGACTTGGAAATACATCTCGCCATGAAGTGGCATTGGACTTAGAACATGCTTGGACATAGTAAGACATAATGTCATGAAGTGGCATTAGTTTTGGAACATGATTGAACTTAGTGAACCTAATGTCATGAAGGGTCATTAGGTGTAGTAAATGGTTGAACCTTTACTTTGGGACTTTGAACTGGAACCTTGGGTTGCTAGTGACTATTTTCATGTTAGAGACATGATGACAGGGTTTTTGAGACGATGACTATGCTTGCTGGCCATTTGTGCTTATTCGCACATGCCTGTGAGGGTCGCTCCCTACAAGCCGGCACTCTGGAGTTAGCCTTTGCGACAGCAGTTTGCTAGTACGGAATTGAGACGTCTGTAGGGCCGCGTGGGACAGACTCATTCCTAGTGTTGGATGACGAGCTACCACAGGCAGCTAGGCGGCACAAGCCTGTAAGGACTGAGATTTTGACAGTGCAGCTAAACTCTCTGTTGACGATGTTTTTGTATGTAATTTAATTACAAAAGCACTCGTCAAGTTTCGGGAGAAATCGAGCTAGAACGGAGATTTTATGCGATTTCCAAGTTTCACTTAAAGTGAATAGTAACTTGGTGTTCCAGAGGGCTCAATGCGTAGAGTTGGCTTCAGGCTCGTATCAGACTCCGTTCATAGCAGTCTAATAGCTCGTTTCAAATGATTCAGCTATTTTGGAACTAATGGCGCTGACGGATTTTGGGTTTGACTCACGGATTTCGAGAAAATCTGAAAATACATGTTCTATATGGCCTTCTGGAGAGAAAGCAGATTTCGTCGCAAATCCGTGATTGATCAAGGTGAACCAAAATCCTAGCTTTGTTGTCCCCATCGTGCTGATCGTACTGGTGTGATCCGTTCGCAAATCTGACAGACGGATCTGTAGAGATCTCGCGTTGAGCGAGGAGAGGTCGGCAATGGCAAAACGGTAATTTCGCAAAAGTCGCGATATTTTATGTACCGTTTCGCGAGAAATTGCACGTAGAGGTGTGTTTGCACATATTACTCTCGCTGTAAGGGATTCAATATAAAATGTTGAGTTTTTGAGGGGCTTTCATGCAAATCGGAACTTATATATTTAGGGTTCTACGGTTTTCCTCGAGCTTAACCTAACCCTAGCCACCCAGCTGACCCTAGCCGCTCCCCTTTGCTTTCCCTACCCTAGCTGCTCACCTTCCGGCAGCCGCCGACCGAGTCCGGCAGGCCAGCCGCCGTCGCCGCAGCACATTCCTTTCTCTCCATCTCTTTCTCTCTTTTCTTTTCGGGTTTGAACCCAAGTCGAGGCTGCTTTGCGTCCTTGCACCTTGCCGGCGTCGCCCCTGTGCCCTGGCGATCCTCCCTGCAGACCGCCGCCGCCTCCACGCGCCGCCGCTGCCGCCCCCAACACCCTGCTGCCAGCCTGGGCCGAACCCAGGCCAAGGCAGCTGCAACTCCCTCTTCTCGCACTGCTGCCGCCCTGGGCCATTCCCGGGGCACCTCCTTGACTTCAGGCCGCCGGCCGCCGCCGGCCCGAGTCGCCCAGAGCGCCGCCGCCGCCGCTCCTGCTGCGTGCATCCTCCAGCCCTCTAGCCCGAGCCAAGCCGAAGCCTGTGTGCAGCGGTCCCCGCGCGTCGCCACCTCTTTGAGTCGGCTGCGCCGCCTCCCCCGGAGCCCCAGCGACCCCCGCGCGTCATCGCCGTCGTTCCTGTTGACTGCCGTAGCCGCCGTGCTCGCTGCAGCCATCCGAGGTCTGCTTGGGCCGAGCAGACCTTGAGGCTTTCTCCTCGCGCCGCCACCGGCCGGGGCCGCACCCGAGGCACCCCTTCGGCCTCCAGCAATCCTCCGCCGTCGTCCCCGAGGTGCCCCGGCCGCCNGGGCCTAACCCAGGCCGAGGCAGCCCCAACTCCCTCTCCTCGCACTGCTGCCGCCTTGGGCCATTCCTGTGGCACCTCCCCAACGTTAGGCCTCCGGCCGCCGTTGCCCCGAGCAGCCCAGAGCGCCGCCGCCGCCGCTCCTGCTGCCCGCAGCCCTCCAGCCCGAGCCAAGCCGAAGCCTGTGTGCAGCGGTCCCCGTGCGTCGCCACCGCCTTGAGTCGGCTGCGCCGCCTCCCCCGGAGCCCCAGCGACCCCCACGCGCCGTCGTCGTCGTTCCTGTTGACTGCCATCGCCGCCGTGCTCGCTGCAGCCATCCGAGGTCTGCTCGGGCCAAGAAGACCTTGCGGCTTTCTCCTCGCGCCGCCGCCACCCGGGGCCACACCCGAGGCACCCCTCCGGCCTCCAGCAATCCTCCGCCGTCGTCGCCGAGGTGCCTCGGTCGCCGCCGTGGCTGCAGCTGCCCTTGGAACCTGAGCCGGATCTCGTGCGGGCTTGGTTGGTTCCACCGTCGCCGCCGCCGCTTCCAACCGCCATCTGAGGTCCGGTTGACTTTCTTTCGCAGTAAGGAGACAGGCGCGACATTCGTGCAGGTGGGTACTTCGATCCGAAGTCGGTACAGTGGTGCACGCTCGGTGATATCTTTCTATCCCTGTTCTTCTGTTATTACTATTCATAGTATAGTATATTGAGTCTTGCACCCCTATTGTTTACATCTTACTCTACTCGTTGTTTGCATGATTAGTATCCTGAGTAGGAGTAGAGTAGTTATACCATATTTCCTTGTTGCTCTACTTAGCTATTCTGCACATCCTGTATCATGTTTAGAGTAGAGCGGTTTCGTGATTTCTTGTGAGATCCATGACCTAGTCGGTCAGTTCCTTGACTTCTGTCGTTCGATGACCTTATGAGGTCAGTGTACCCTGAAGGGTAGGATTGTCGGCTTGTGGCTGACGGTAGTTCCAGATTATATTGATACACTCTTGAGACCTATTGGTCAGTTCTTGCACTTATAGTTTAGTTGACTCATTGAGCAGTATTTGCATATCTTTGAGAGGATGTTGAGTTGTTCCATCCTAGTTGACCTGAGTGGACGATTCTTGTACTTCCTTACAGTTGGATGACCTTTTGGTCGGTTAACCCCGAGGGGCGGTGATTGTCGGCTAGTTGCCGACGGTTGGCTATTGATCATATCCGCATTGATCGCCACAGCTCGAGTGCATTTCACGTACACCAGCGGGTTGATCCCACGCAGGAGGGTGTTCTTTTCCGAAAAAGTGGCCGTACATCTGACCCGTGAGCCCAGTGGTGTTCTCTTTGTGCTAGGGTTACATGCCAGGTGTGAGCAGGTAGTGGCTTTTGCCTGAGGTCCTTAGACCGACACGGCGGTTTAGATTGGGTACTTTTGGACTTCTCGTCCGGTTGACGCATATAGCTATAGTAGCGGTTGTTGCATATATACTTCTAGTTCTTTCTTTACAGTTGTCTTGCTACTATAGTTTTGATATCCTTGTATGCTTGCAGTTGTACATTACAGTAGTGGTAGTTGTGCTTATATATATATATCTCATTCGTTCATTATCGTTGCTACTGTATTTCACTTATCCATACTGTTATTTATCTCTTCCTGATCCAGTGAGTACTCCTCGCCTTCATCGGCTTGCGGTACCCACTGGGAGGGGAGACATGTTTACATGTTCTTACATCCCCCACCATTTTTCAGGTATTACGGGCGGTGAGGGTTGAGACGAGACATGAGACACGTTCGTAGCAGTCGATAGAGCTTCTGACCCGGTTTGTTGGTTTAGTTACTACCCTCTTTACTTCTGTTGATATATCTTAGACATATGGTTCAGTTGGTTTTTGTTTACTTGGATATATATAAACATGGTTTTGTGAAGTGAATTAAAACACGTGGTTTCATGTAAAATATAGGATATATGGTTTTGTAAACTGGAAATGATTTTCTACCCCTCGTGGTAGCGTGCTTTAAAGAGAAAAGGCTTTCGTGTAGAAAATGGTTTTAAAAAGATTTTATTGGCTTTTCAACTCTTGGTGTTTCAAAATGAGCTTCCGGGTGGGAAACGTTTTAAACTAATGGTCGTGGATTTATGAATTGAACTATGAATGGTAAATCTGTGATGAATGGTGAATGAATATTGATTGTTGTTTATTCATTATGATGGTTGTATCCTTGTTATATTCTTGTATTTGTGCGACGCCGTGCAAATACAGGGGAGACTCTGTCCGTGTGAACAGTGGATTTCCTGTATTTGTGGCGGATCTGGCATACCCTGGGATTAGGTTTTCAAAAAAAAAAAATTCGCTGTGTTTTAAGGGCGTGACAAAGCCGGACTACACTCGTGTAGGTCCTTAAATGAGATTGGATAATGACATTAAACCGTATTATGACAATCACTACTAGATAGTATAAAGTAGCTGGATTTTCTTGGACATGCTAGTGGCATAGTAATCGACACTTGGTTGACATACTTGGGACATGTAGTATACTTGACAGTATTGCATAGTGCATTATAGTATATACTTGTTTGCCATGTTAGAGCATACTAGATTATGTTTTGGCATATTTGACCATAATAAAATAGATGTACACCATGTTGACATCATGTTATATTTGTGGCATAGTAGTTTAGCATTTCAGTACATGCTTTCATACCGGCAGTTTATTAGTAGTTTCATTTATCTACTTATGTTTTTGGACCTAGTGGTGCATTTTGTTAAGGTCAGTAATTGCCCACTGGGAACTATAAATTATAGTTCTCACGCCCCCTGTTGTTGTCTTTCTTACAGAGCCTTCCACCCCGGGAGAGGCTCGGGATCGCGGGAAAGGAATCGCCTCGAGCTAGATAGCGAGGGATTTGTCGATAGGTGGTTTACCTCTCATTTGGTTTTCTTTTTCGGAGAGGTTGAGGGACTTGTACCATTTTATAGAGACCACCTTTTTATGTATCTTGAGCTTTGTATGGATTCTATGTTGTACTACTCTTCCTTTTATCCTAGTAGTTTAGTTCTCTTTTGTCCTACTCATGGATAGATGCTAACTGTTTTCATGCTCTGATATCTCTAGATACTTATTATCTCTTATTTATTTATCGCTTTTGTTGTAGACGCCTTATATGTGCAGGCATATGGCGGGTCTGGGCATGCACCGGGCAGGCCTCTGCCGGGTCCCGGGGCGTGACATCGAGTGATAGAAAACAAGATAACAAGATTTCAATGAACGATATACTAAAAATCTTGAAAAATTTTGAGTTCATGTATACTAGAAATCCCAAGTATATACAAATTCACGATTATTATTCAAGTAATAATAAACGATCATCTAACTGAACTATTCGATTGTTTAGTCTACTAAAAAAAGTAAACAGGAAAGAACCGAGGTAAGAACCGCTAATGCGATCTAGTTATACCGTCCTCACATACTGTCCCAACCTTCACCATCCGCATCACTTGAAAAATGGTGGGGGGTGAGAACATGTAAACATGCATGTCTTCCCTCCCAGTGGGTACCACAAGCCAACGAAGGTGAGCTTTACCCACCGATAAAGAAAGTGATAACCAAAGCAATGAACAGATATCGTAAGATCAGTAAAAATGAGATAATAATAGACAATAAATGTGTAAATATCACTACTGAGTAGAAAACAATAACTAAGCATAATCAATAGGTATACTGAGATAGTGGCAATAATGGCTAGGAAGGAATTACAACTTCTAATCAGTATATTACTATCTGCTACTATAACTAACTACAGAACGTAACAATGCCTTAACTGGGTGAACGAAACCAATAACCAAAACCACTGCCGTATTGGTCGAAAGACCTCAGGCTAAACCACATTCCGCTCACCCACCTGGCAGATAATCCCGACGGCGCATTTGGTTCAAGTTATGTAATATTACAGAGTATTTCGATATATCCAGGTATCTTGGATTTCAAAATAAGATTACTACTGATTCTGCATTAGTGCGTTTGGTTTGATACAGTAATGTAATGCTGGATTGCAGTGTTTATAGCATTACTATGTTTGGTTCTATCTATAAAATTTAGTAATCTAGACAATAAAATATAGTTTATTCCAAAATTGCGCTTAGCCATATTTCGTAAACTTTTTTTTTATTGCTTATAAATAATATTTTTTACCAAATTTTATTTTAAATAATTTAATATATTAAATTTTAAATTTTAAATTTGAACAAAAATATAATTTAATATTTAATTTAAAATATAAATATAAATTTAAATTTAAAATCTAAAATTTAA